>NC_057734.1:53664208-53685570 GCF_004010195.1 Chiloscyllium plagiosum
GGTCCTCACCAGGACAGAACCCCACTGGTCCTCACCAGGACAGAACCCCACTGGTCCTCACCAGGACAGAACCCCACTGGTCCTCACCAGGACAGAACCCCACTGGTCCTCACCAGGACAGAACCCCACTGGTCCTCACCAGGACAGAACCCCACTGGTCCTCACCAGGACAGAACCCCACTGGTCCTCACCAGGACAGAACCCCACTGGTCCTCACCAGGACAGAACCCCACTGGTCCTCACCAGGACAGAACCCCACTGGTCCTCACCAGGACAGAACCCCACTGGTCCTCACCAGGACAGAACCCCACTGGTCCTCACCAGGACAGAACCCCACTGGTCCTCACCAGGACAGAACCCCACTGGTCCTCACCAGGACAGAACCCCACTGGTCCTCACCAGGACAGAACCCCACTGGTCCTCACCAGGACAGAACCCCACTGGTCCTCACCAGGACAGAACCCCACTGGTCCTCACCAGGACAGAACCCCACTGGTCCTCACCAGGACAGAACCCCACTGGTCCCCACTTCCCTGGATGCTGCCTGACCTGCTTCGCTTTTCCAGCAACACATTTCCAGCTCTGATCTCCAGCATCTGCAGACCTCACTTTCTCCCCTAGGCAATGGAGACTGCCAGGTTACTGGGCTAGAGACAGTTACACAAATGGGAAGGGTTGCACAAAATGAAAGAGGTTCCTGTGGTCGGGAGGGTTGGTGGGGAGAGGGTGATGTTTAAATAGATTAAGATCGAAGATTAGTAGAACAATAAGAAGGTTACGATTTTTTTCACAGGTAAGGAAGGGTTGTAAGAGCTGGAGAAGTTTACCCAGATAGGGATGGATGGAGAGGTTAGAGACAAAACACATTTACATGGAGGGTGGCATTGTTAGGAGGAGCTTACAGGGATCGACAGGGCTCGGCATTTACAGGGAAAAAGGAATTTAGTATCTACTGGAGAAGTTTAGGGATTAGGGTGTCAGGGATTGGAGAACCTGACAGAGACAGACTGCATTGCGTGTACTAGAGGAGATTCCAAATAGAGGAAGGATTATCGGGACTGCAGTATATTACAGAGATCACTAATAGTTTATGTGCCAAGACTGATGCCTGGGACCTCCTGTGCAGTCTCAGGGAGTTCCAGTACAGCAGAGGTGACAACAGGGCCCTCACAAGATGGTGGGAATGAAGCCTAGAATGTTGTTTTTCCTTGCCAAGCTCTGTATCTATGTCCTGTGTACCAGGTCTGAATAAAGAAGGCCACTAACTCCACCCTGTGCTGTTTACAATGATTGATCTTACCGGCTGCAGGATTTACTGAAGGCTACAGATCTCTCTCTCCATCTCTCTCTGGCTGACCAAGCGTGTTCAATGAGGTGATGGATGAGACAGGAGTTAGAAACATCCTGATTACCTGCATGAGAGCGAAATAGACAGAATGGGAAAGTAGACTGATGCAGTGAAGGTAACTCATGTAGAGTAGCACTGAGTCCAGCAGAGATCACAAAAATCCCAGTCTCCATCCCTGGTCTGTACTGTTGCGGATCGAAGGATTCTTTTGGCACCGGATCCGGAGAAGCTGTAAGAGTGAGAGACGTTGACAGAAGCAGCAATTAGACCCACACTGTGAGGGATACCAAATGGAGACAGACTGAGTGATATCACCAGACATTTCAGGATCAAACCATAGTGTCAGAAAAAGTGGGTCTGATGCAGTGGGCACTGATACCAGTACTCAGGGAAGAGTCAGCTATTTTATTGAGATGGTTCCGTTCTGGGACCAGTGTGTGTCCTGGTCAATCATATGACCAGGACAATGTAGAGTGCTTTAAACTGACACAGACAAGGAGGGACAGGGCTCATCTGAAAGGAAATTCCCAATTCCATAGAGAAATGTTCAAATATTGAAACATGGGGCTGTGGCTGAGGAAAAACAGGAAGAAACAGGAAGAGACTAAGTTTAACCAGAACTATACATCAGCAGATAGGTTTGTGACAGGAATTTGTGATTTCAAAAGTAAATTACTATTTCGTAATTTGAATGCACGAAGCATTTGTAATAAGGGATATGCTCCTGTGACTGTGATTTCTATCTAATTACCATCAGGGAACCGTGGTCACAGGGGTGAACAAAAGGTGGGGCATTAATATTCACAGCTGCACAACATTGTGGAAAGTCAGGCAGAGTGGGAAGGAGAATGGGGAACTCTCATCGTTAGGGATAACAATGGGATTTTATGTGGCCTCAGATTATCAATCATTAGGAAACCAAATTCTGGGTAATAAGAGTCAGAACACAGAAGGTGAAGGGCAGTGTTACGACCCCATTACAGCATTACATTGTGAGGCATGGCATTGGACAGGGAATTATTGGAATTTTTAACAAAGACAGTAGGACAACTGAAAGGGGATTCAACTTCCCTATCTCACCATCTCATTGGCGGTGGGTCACAAACGAGGCTGACTCTCTCCCACTCTCAAGGGAGTCTGTGGGTGGCTGTACAGACCGATGTGGCCTTCCACACTTGGGGCAGAAGGTGGCCGTGGGATGGGGATGGGTGGGACGTTGGTGTGACAGCGCGCTCCTTGTGCTGTTTTCTCCTGGATTCCCCTTTTTTCCCCACATCAAGTGTCCAGCTGCTCGACGCCGTCCCAATACTCCTCCCCCACTTTGGACGGTCTTGGCTCAGTAATTCCCAGGATTTAACAGACTTCATTAAGCGATACGCAGAAGACAAAAATACCTAACAATTCTGAAGAAGCCAATGCTTTAGAAGTATGGAAGTATTTGTTGAAGGGATCGCTATGGGTCTACTAGCAGGAGGAGGGCAGTAGGAAGGGGAAACATTGTCAGGGTTTAATCAGATGATAGGAACAGGGAGAGGTGAAGGTGCTGGACGTGGTGAGAGTGTTACAGAGAGGGGCAAGGGACTGAACGGTGTTACAAAGCCAGTACGGATTGCTGCGCTGGAGGGGATTGCAGTGATAGGGAGGGACACGCATTTTTCATGTATTCATTCATTCGATAAAGATGTCACTGATTGAGTCAGCATTCTTTGCCCCAAAGCTAATTTCCCAGAGGGAGCTCAGAGTCAGCCATATTGCTACAGGTCTGGAGTCACACGTGAGCCATGGTGTCAGATGTCAGGTAACAATGTCAGATGCCCTTCCCTAAAGGACAGACGTGAACCAGTTAAGTTTTTCCAGGTAATCAACACTATTTTTATGGTGGCCTCACTAATGTCCTGCATAGATATAACATGACATGATATCCCAACTCCTAATCTCAATGCACTGACCAATGAAGGTAAGCGTCCCAAACATCTGCTTCACCAACCTGTCTACGTGTGACACCACTTTCAAAGAACCTTTTACCTGCATCCCTGGGTCTCTGACTGCACAAGTCCAGCTCTGGTCAGCTTTACCAGAGTGCAAAACTGTGTATTTCTCCAATTGCTATTCCTAAACTCACTGGCCCACTCTCAGATAATCCTCTTCACTGTCCACTTTACCACCACTTCCAGTCTCACTTACAAACTTGCTAACCATGACTCCTGTATTATTATCCAAACCGTTCATATAAATGATGCACAACAGTGACCCAGCACCGAACCCCGTGACACACCGTTGGTCACAGGCCTTCAGTTTGAGCAGCAACTCTCTATGAGCATGCTCTGTCTCTTACCGTCAATCCAATGTTGTTTCCAGTTGGTGAATGATCCCTGGTTATGTGTGATCTAAACGTATTAACCATTCTGCCATGCAGAACCTTGTCAAAGGCCTTGCTAAAGTTAATGTGGACATCATCCACTGCTCTGCCTTGATCTATCACTTTTCTACCTCCACAAACACTCAATCCAGTTTGTGAGACATGGTTTCCCGTGCACAAAGCCATGCTGACCATCGCTGATCCATCCTTGCCTTTCCAAAATGCATGGTGATCCTTTCTCTCAGAATCTCCTCCAACAACTTACCCACCTTTTCCATTAGTCTCACTGGTCTGTAGTGGCTGTTGATGATACAAATATTTCTGTGAGGTGCCCTGTCAATTCCTCCCGAGCTTCTCACAGAGCGCTGGGATACATCTGATCATGTCCCAAGGTTTTATCAACCTTTTTTCATTTTAAACCATCCTGTTATCCAATGTGAACTCTGTTCGATACATCACTATGTATTTTCCCAAGTTCCCAAACTTCCATGTATTTCTCCAAAGTAAATCAAAATGCAAAATATTTGTTTTGGATCTCCCCCATCAGCAGTGATTCCCACACAGACAGCCTCATTGACCTTTCAGGGCCTCTTCTCTCCCGAGCTAATCTTTAGCCCTTGTTGAAACTTATCAAACTGCTTCCTAAATTTCAAATATACTTCGACCGCTACTAGTCTCTCCCATCCTTAACTATTCTGCCATTTATGGTCACACCAAAATAGAGAATCCAACAGATTTTTTTTTAAAAATCTCCTTTTAGAAAACCACACATCGCCCATTGCACAGACTGGGAGTGTTGTACGCAGTGGAGGAGATCACACTGATAGGGATAGTTTTAGAGACGAAACAGTGTTGAGTAATAATTGGGGTTGCAATGGTGACAGCAGGTTTCAGCAAGTTGGAGGATATAGTCCTGAAGGAGGTTACACAGATAGCATGGCTTTAGAGTCTGATGGGGGCTACACAGTAAAGAGGCTGTAGTAACTGGAGACAGTTACACAGATAGGGACAGTAATAGTGATAGGCAGAATTCACAAAAACGGGGAGGATTGTAGGGTCTGCAGGGGACTACAGACATGAGACGAGTTGTATCAACTTGATGATGAACACAGGCAGGGAAGGTTGAGAGGTTTGGAGTAGGTCACCATGATCGGCAGGGCAAGGAGACTGGAGATGTTATCGAATTGCAGAAGTTTCAAATCACTATAGGCAGTCAGAGATCATGAGTGAGTGACAATGTCTGCTGGAGTTTCCTCAGATCTGGAGGATTGCAGGGACTTGATGATGTTGTACATGGAAGTAGGGTTGGCGGGACTGAAGCGGGGAACAGAGTTAGAGGGATCAGCAGGTGATTAGAGATATGGTGGGTAGTGGTCTCTGGTGGAAGTTCCACATAGTGGGATGTTTTGGGGAACTGGAAAAACCCTGCAGAGATGTGGAGAGCTGGAGGGGTTTCACTGAGCAAAGAAGATTGAAGGGGTGGAGCACTTTACAGGGATAAGGATGTTGTTCGGTTGGGGAGGATTACACAGACAGGGATTGTTTAGGGACCGAAGCAGGTGACAGAGGTAAAGACGGTTGTACAGACGGGAAGAAGATACAGACATATGGAGGGTAGTCGTGACAGTAGATGTTTATAGATACAGCAAGGTTTAGGTTCTGCAGGTTATTTAGACATGGAGGATGTGGAATCAGACAGATTTTCCAGGAGATAACAAGGGCAATTTTGGTTGGAGACAGTTTCACAGATAAGGGGACATTACTAATCTCTTAAAGTTGGTCAAAGTGGGAAGTGTTGTAGGGGACGGTGACGTTTACACAGATAGGGGTGTAAGAGCTGGAGAAGGTCATAGAGATGGATGGATAGATAGAGAGACAGGAGGAGCTTGTATTGATAGGGTGGGTGTTGGCGACGGTTGGAAGTCACACAGATAGGGAATCTGGATTGGGAGAGTCACAGGTATTGGAGCGGGCTCTATAGATCGGAATGCTGCAGAGACCTGAGAAGATTGTAGGGTCTTCACAGGTAGATTGTGTCAAACAGTCTGGTGAAGTAGGTGAGGTAGATATGGAAAGCTTAAATCCAATGTATACCATCTTCATTTTCCAGACCAGAACTTCAATATCCCTCATAAGCCACGAATCCCTAAACCTGCCAGCTTTTCCCTTCACTCTAACAGGGACAAATTTGCCCTGGATTCTTAATATCACACTTTTAAAAGGCTCCCATTTGCCAGTCATTCCTTTTCCTTCAAACAGTTGACGGTAGCATGATGTGGAGGAGCCGGTGGTGACTGGGATGGGCAAAGTTAAAAATCACACAACACCAGCTTCCAGTCCAGCAGGTTTATTTGGAGGCACGAGGTTTCAGAGCGCTGCTACATCAGGTGGCTGTGGAGCACAATCATAAGGCACATAATTTATAGCAACAGGATTGCAGTGTCATGGAATGTAATACTAAACACATTTAGTTTAAGTTTTCATCTTTTACGATGATCACCTGCACTTCGAAAGCTGGTGCTGTGAGATAAACCTGTTGGACTATAACCTGATTTTTGTGTTATTTTTAATTCACCCAATCGACCTCTGCTCGATCCTGCCTAATGGCCCCAAATCTGTCCCTGCTCCAGTTTCACACCTTAATCCGTGGACCTGTCTGATCTTTTTCCATAACTATGTTAAAACGAAGACAGTTGTGGTCACTGGACCCAACGTGCTCTATGACTGACACTTGAGTCACTTGCCCGACCACATTTTCTGAGGGGAGGTCAAGTGTTGCACCCGCCTGAGTAGAGTTGGGCCTTGTTAGAGTTGCATCTTGATTTAGGAAACGTTTTTGGACACATTTGACAAATTGCACTCAGTACGGGCCTTTTACTCTCTGGGTGGTCCAGTCAATACTGGGAAAATTAAAGTCTTCAACCAATACTACTGTATTATTCCGACTGTTATCGCCAGTCTCTCTACACATCAGCTCCTCTAGTACCTGCCGGCTATTTGGGGGTCTATAATACAGTCCCAACAGAGTGACCACCCCTGGTTTGTTTCTAAGTTCTAAACATGTGGCCTCATTTGGTGACTCTTTAAGAGTATCCTTTCTAATCACTGTTGTTATGTCCTCCCTTATCAAAAGGTCAACTCCCCTCCTCATTTACTTGTCCTTCTGTCCCGCCTGTAGCTTCTGTATCGTGGAACACTGAGCTGCCAGTCCTGCCCTTCTCTCAGCCATGTTTCGGTTATGGCTATAATATCCCAGTCCCCAGAGCTAATTCAGGCTCTGAGCTCATCTGCCTTACCAGTCAGGCCTCATGCATTGAAATAAATGCCCTTTAAACCAGAAATCTTTTCCCTCCCTCATCTGTGCCCCTGGATATCCT
Organism: Chiloscyllium plagiosum; assembly: GCF_004010195.1. Lineage (NCBI taxonomy): Eukaryota > Metazoa > Chordata > Chondrichthyes > Orectolobiformes > Hemiscylliidae > Chiloscyllium > Chiloscyllium plagiosum. Next base: position 53,671,293 of record NC_057734.1, read on the forward strand.
GAATAGGAAACTTGCTTTCGATGGCTAATGTATATTCCCCTGACTTTTCGATGTTCCCTCTCTTGGTCAGAGTCCCAACCTTCTGCCAAACTAGTTTAAACCTTCCAGAGTAACACGAGCAAATCTTCCCGCAGTGGTACTGGTGCCCCTCTGGTTCAAGTCTAACCCATCCCCCCCGCCCCATTCAGGTCACTTCTACTCCAGGAGAGATCCCAATGATCCAAGCCAGAAGAGATCCCAATGATCTAAGAACTGAAAATCGTGCCCCCTCCAACAACTCCTCAGGCATTCATCCACCCCCCGGCCTATCTTTCTATGTCTATACTCACAGGGGCATGTGGCACCAGGAGTAATCTAGAGATCACTGCCCTGGAGGGCTTGCTTTTTAACTTCTTACCTAACGCCTGACACTCATTTCACAGGACCCTATCCCATTGTGTTCATGAAGAGGGAGTAGTAAAAGCAGCAAGTCCAGAGAATACAGATCAAGCGATATCGTGAGTTTGATGAAGAAAACACAGTGCAATAAAACCAGGTGAATCCATTCACAAGTACAGGGAGTGCAACGGGGTCCTTAGAAATGGCTGTGAAATATCCTTGTCAGATACTATGAAGGAAAAGCCACAAGGTACTTTGTCAGTATAGTTAGAATAAAAGGGTAACTGAGGAAAGGGTGAGGCCTATTAGAAACCAAAGAAACAATCTGTGCATGGAGCCAGAGGAAGTAGGTGAGGTCTTCAATGAATACTTCCCATCTGTATTCACGCAGGAGAAAGACATTGTAGGCAGGAATTTCAGACGGGAAGGTGAGGTTCTATAACATGTTAAGATCAATAAGGAGGAGGTACTAAATATTTTCACAGGCATAAAAAGGTGGAGAACTCCCCAGTGCCCAATGAATGTATCCCAGGCTGCTATGGGAAGTAAGAGAGGAGATTGCAGGGGCCCTGGTGGATATGTTTAATGCTTTGCTGGCCACAGGTGAAGTGCCGATTGACTGGAGGATCGGTAATGTGGTTCATTTGTTCAGGAAGGGCAGCAGGGATAGGCCAGGTAATTACAGAGCAGATAGTCTGACAGCAGGAGGGAGGGAAATTATTGGATACCACTTTGAGGATGAATCGACACTTGCAAATGCAAGGATCAACTCGGATTAGTCATCACAGATTTGATAGAGGAAGATACTGTCGGAATTCAGTTTAGTTTTTTTGAAATGGTGTCTAAAAATACCGAAGGGAGCAGTGCAGATGATGTGGGTTACATGGAGTCATTAAGGCCTTTGACAAGTTCCCACATGGAAGGCTGGTCCAAAAGGAAAGAGCTTATGGGATCCAAGACAAGTTGGTAATTTGGATACAAAATTGGTGGATAGTCTTCTTCGTGTTTGAAATTGTTTCACCAGCGGGTGTACCACAGGGATCTGTGCAGGAACGATCACTGGTTATTCTGTGGTATAATAACTCTGAAGTAAAAGCAGAAGATATCATTAGTCGGTTTGCAGATGACATGAAAGGTGGAGATGTTGTTCACAGTGAGCGGTATGGTCTCTAGCTACAGTCTGATGACGATCAGATGATAATCTGAGCAGAGTTTAGTTCTGATCAATGTGAGGTCATACCCTGTGGGAGGTACGATAAGCGAAGGACAGACATAATGAGTGTTTGGACCTTGTGGAGTGCTGAGGAACACAGGGACCTGAGGGGACAACCCAAAGATCCCTGAAGGTGTCAGCACAGATGGGTTGGGTGGGGAAGGCACCTGAACTGGGAGCGCGAGAGGGACCCATATCCTGGTGGGACGAATTGCTGGAGCTGCTTGAGAGGATATAATATAATCTGGGAGGGTGTTGTATCTTAAACAGTCGTAGGGTCAGAAAGAAGATTGAGGCTGGTACACAAGTTAAAGAGAGCCATTTCAAGAGATAAGGCAGGCAAGAATATAGCAGGGAATGGGGGAAAACTGATGATTAAACTGCATTTATTTCAATGCAAGGTGCCTGACAGCGAAGGAACATGAAATCAGGGCATGGATTGGAACATCAAACTGGGATATTAGTTATTACAGAAACACAGCTGAGGGAGGGGCAGGACTGGCAGTTCATTGTTTCAAGTTAGAGAGACCACAGGAAGCATTGAATATGAAGCACTAGAGGATGCGTGGCGATATGTTTTGATTGCATGACTCATCCCAGCAGTACTTACAGAGGATATTTCTGTGGGATCACCCAGTGAAGCTATGTTAGTGGAACAGAAAAATAAGAATGGGTCATCACTTCGATTTGATTGTCCTACTAACCCCCAATGACAAGTGGCAAACTCAGGAACAAATATGTCGGGAGACCTCAAATGTCAATCATAATAATAGGGCTGTTATGATAGATGTTTTTTTTAACTTTCCAGCGTTTGCAAGGGAGGAATTTGGTAATTAATTTCCAGTAAACTTGCAATCAATATATAAATGGCCTGAAAACAGAATTGGGCAAAACCTGACCTCCCTTTGGGAAAAAAAAGGTAGGGAAAGTGACTGAGGTGTTAGTGGGAAAGCATTTTGCCAAAGTGACCACAGTTCTATTAGTTTGAAACAGCGATGGAAAAGGACAAGCCTAGTCCATAGGTTCAAGTTATAAAATGGGGCCAGACCAACCTTGATCGTATCAGATGACTGTGGAGTCTAGTTGCAGGGAAAGGGAAGTCTGGCAAGTGAGAATATTTTAAAAGTGAGTTAAATTGAGCGATCAACGCCAGCATGTTCCTGTTTGTGTGCAGGTCAATGCTGACAGCATTAGGAAACACTGGCTGTCTATTGAGGGTCTGGTCCGGAAAAGGGGGCACATGTCAGGTATAGCCAGCTGGATCAAGGGAATCCCTGAGGGTCACAGGGACTGTAGGATGGAAATCAGGAATGTAGAAAGGGGACATGAAATCGCATCGGCAAAGAAGGATGAGTACAATCCAAAACTGGTTTTAGATAATATAGATACAATAAGAGTAAACGATTAACTCGGGACAAAGTAGGGGCCCTTAAAGATCAATCAAGCCGTCGATGTGCATGACTTCTGGATATGGCTAAGATCCTAAACAAATTGTTCATTCCAGGACTTACTGTGCACCAAGACTGGGGAACTCAGATTGCTACGTTACAACACAATTGGATTACTCTGTGCAATTCTAGTATCCCTGCTGTCAGAAGGATGTTGTGAACCTTGAAAGGATTTAGAAAAGATTAATAAGATGTTTCCAGGGTTGTTGCTGAATAGGCTGGAGCTACTTTCCCTGGAGCATCGGAGACTGAGGGGTGAACCTACAGGCATTTATATAAACATGTTTATATACATTTACCCCTTCACCTAACACTATGGGCAAAATAGCATGGTCAATTCAGCTAACCTGCACATTTTGAACTGTGGGAGGAAACCGGAACACCCGGAGGAAACCCACACAGACACGGAGAGAATGTGCAAACTCCACACAGACAGTTGGCTGAGGCAGAAATTGAAGCCGGGTTTCTGGTGCTCTGGGGCAGCAGTGCTAACCACTGGGCCATCGTGCCACCCCAAGCAGGGGAGTGGAGACAATCCTGGTAGTTATAGACCTGCGAGCTTTACTTTGATTCTGGGTAAAGTATTGGAAAGGCTTGTAAGGGATAGGATTTATAATCATCTGGAGATGAGTTAGTTGATTAGGGATAGTCAACACGGTTTTGTGAAGGGTAGGTCGTGCCCTCACAAACCTTATTAAGTTCTTTAAGAAGGTAAACAAAGAAATGGATGAGGATAAAGCAGTTGATATGGTGTGTATGTATTTCAGTAAGGCATTTGTTAAGGTTCCCCATGGTAGGCTATTGCCGATAATACGGCGGCATGGGAATGTGGGAGATTTAGCAGTTTGGATCAGAAATTGGCTCACTGAAAGAAGGCAGAGGGTAGTGGTTGATGGGAAATATCGATCCTGGAGTTCTGTTACTGGTGGGTACTTCCAGGATGTGTTTTGTGTCCACTGTTGCTGTCATTTATATAAATGACCTGAATGAGGGCATTGAAGGATGAGGTGGTAAATTTGCAGAAGACACTAAGGTCGGTAGAGTTGTGGATAGTGACGAAGGATGTTGTAGGATACAGAAAGGTATAGCTAAGCTGCACAGCTGGACTGAAAGTTCGCAAATGGAGTTTAATGTGGAAAGGTGTGAGGCGATTCACTCTGGAGGGAGTAACATGAACACAGGGTTCTGGGTTAATAGTAAGATTGTTGGTAGAGTAGATGAACAGAGAGATCTCTATGTCCATGAACATAGATCCTTGGAAGTTTCCACCCAGGTTTATGGGTTTTTTAAGAAACCATTCAGTATGTGAGCTTGTCTTGGTAGAGAGATTGAGTTTCGGAACCATTAGATCATGCTGCAGCTGTACAAAAGTCTGGGTGTGGCCACATTTGTTCAGGTTACTGCATTACAGGATTAAAAATCACACAACTCCAGGTTATAGTCCAACAGGTTTAATTGGAAGCACACTAGCTTCCGGAGCGATGCTCCTCCATCAGGTGACAGCGGAGGGCTCGATCACAACACAGAATCCACAGCAAAAATTTTCAGTGTGATGCAACCGAATCCACACATTGAAAATTTGACTGTCTGTCAAGGGTTCCATCTGCTAGAACACAGCGAGTTTCGCCCCTTCCATGTGTAAATCACAAAACCCCTTCCAAAAGTTGGATTCCCGGGCCAGCCGTCAACAATAGTGATAGCTAGATAACACGCTGAAGGTGTTGCCCCCCCTCTCCACACCCACCGTGCTGTCCGTCCACCTTCAGCGTGTAGTCTAGTTATCACCATTGTTAACGGCTGGCCCAGGACGGCAACTTTTGGAAGGGGTGTTGTGATTTACACATGGAAGGGGCGAAACTGTCGCTGTGTTCTAGCAGATGGAAGGCTTGACAGACAGTCAAATTTTCAATGTGTGGTTTCGGTTGCATCACACTGAAAATTTTTGCTGTGGATTCTGTGTTGCGATCGAGCCCTCCGCTGTCACCTGATGGAGGAGCGTCGCTCCGGAAGCTAGTGTGCTTCCAATTAAACCTGTTGGACTATAACCTGGTGTTGTGTGATTTTTAACTTTGTACACCCCAGTCCAACACCGGCATCTCCAAATCAGCATTAGGATGGATGTGTAAGCTTTAGAAATGATTCAGAGGAGATTTACTAGGAAGTTACCTGGTATGGAGGGAAGGTCTTATGAGGAAAGGCTGAGGGACTTTAAGCTGTTTTTTTTTTGAAAAAATGTGTTTGAGGTCAATTAATTGAGACATATAAGATAATCAGCAGGTGAGATGGGTTGGACAGTGCGAGCCTTTTCTCTTGGATGGCGATGCCTACCACGAGGGGAGATAGCTTTGCATTGAGGTAGATATTAATATTAATAAATAGATATGGGACAGTTGCCAGAGGTAGGTTCTTTACTCAGAATAGTCGGGGCATGGAATGCAATGCCTGCAACAGTGGTAGACTCGCCAACTTTAAGGGCATTTAAACGGTCATTGGATAGGCATATGGATAGGAATTGGAATAGTGTTGGTTCGGTGGGCTGCAGATTGGTTCCAGAGTTTGGCGCAAAATCGAGGGCCGAAGGGCCTGCATTGCACTGTCATGTTCTGTGTTCCAGTGGGCAAAAATATGAGATGGGGGAGGAAGGACTTAAAAGCGATTTTAGGAGAAAATTTTCTACACAGAGGATGGTGCATTTATGGAATGAGCTTCCAGGGAGAGTGGTAGAGAGAAGTACAATTACAACATGTAAAAGACATTTGGGCAGGTACATGGGAAGGAGAAGGTTTGAAGGGATATGGGTCAAACACAGGGAAACGTGACTTGTTCATGGACTCTGGTCAGCATGGACTAGTTGGATTGAAGGAACCATTTCCGTGCTGCATGACTCTGTCTCCAGTTATTGGAGGAGGAGAAGACGACCGAGATAAGGCATGTTGTGGACACTGAAGCAAGTGACAGCAATAGGGATGATAGTCTGGAATGCAGTACATTTCAAATATGTGGAGGGACGTTTGGGGTAGGACAAGGTTACAGAGATAGGAACTGTTATAGGAGTTACAAGTTATTGAAGACACTGGTGCACAAGAAATGCCACAGACACACTGTTGCAGAGTAGTGAGTCTTAGTACAACAGAACTTACATTCGGAGTGGCGACTGAGCCTGGGGTGTGTGTGTACTGTGCTGCACCTCCAATACTGTATCGTGTCATGTCTTGTTAGCCGATGTTTGGAGCCGTCTCATTGCTTTCTGCTATGTGCACTGAGTGATCCTACCTCACTGCAGGATTTATTGAAGGCTCCAGATCTCCCTGCCCTTTGTCTCTCTGGCTGACCGACCATCTTCAATGTGGTGATGGACGAGACACCCAGCAGCTGGGAAGTTAATCGAGTCTGAACCTTTCTGAGTACCTACAGGAGTCAGAGGAATAGGCAGAATGGGAAATTATACGGATACAGTGAGGATTAAAAATGGCACTGATACCATCACAGACATCTGGAAAATCCCAGTCTCCATCCCTGACCTGTGCTGCCTCGTCTCTCTGGAGTGGAGAATTCTGTTGGCTCAGGATCTGGCGTAGGTGCAATAGAGAAAGAGAGTGAGAGCAAAAGCGAGAGCAAGAGCGAGAGTAAGAGCGAGATACTAAGTGATATCACCAGAGTGCTGGAATATATCAGGATCACACAACTGTGTTAGAAGAACAGGTTTTGCTTCATTACGCACTGGTATAACGGGTCAGGAATGAGCAACCTGTGAGCAGGTGAAGTGATGGCTTTGTGATATTATTGCTAGAGCATATATCCCAAACCCACAACTAATATTCAAGGAAGGCCGTTTGGAATCCCGCCATCAAAAATAGTCGAATTTGAAATCAATAATTTTAAAAATAGTAATTAACAATCCACAAGTAAGCATGAGATCATTGCTGATGTACAAAAAATCCCAAACACTTGCCCTTTCGAGAAGGACATCTGCCCATCCTCACGTGGTCTGCACAACATCTCCACAGCAAAGTGTTTGCCTCTCAATGCCCCTCTGAAATGGGTGAGTATGTTACTCAGCTCAAGGGCAGCTAGAGCTGGACAAGAAAGGCTGGTCAGCCAAAGACACCCACATCCCATACCTGATTTTAAAAATAATCCTTTCGGATGGCCCCACTGGAACCATGCAGGGACCAGGGTCCTGGTCAACCATGTCGGTAGGATTATGGACAGGACTTTCAACTGACAGAGAGGATGCAGGGACAGTGTTCAGGTGAAAGGAGCTTTCCAAATCCAAATAGAAAACGTAAAGTATGGGAGCAGCATGGGAATATGGCTGAAGACAAGCAAAAAAAGAACAGGATGGGACAGAGGTTAACTAGAACTGTACAGCAGTGAATAGATTTGTGACAGGAAATTGTGGGAAAGAGTAAGTTATGTTTTTTTTGAATGAACAACGTCGCTGCAGTAAGGTAGATGGATTTGTGACACAGAGCTAAAAGAGATTTAGACACCAGGGAGACATGGATAGAGGGTGAACAAAAATAATCAGTCGGTCATATTCTTGTGCAAACTCAGGCAAAATGGGTAAACCAAACAATTATTGTCAACAAAGGCATTACAGAGAAAGCATTTGGCCACAGACCATGAAGAAGAGTCAGTCTGAATGTACATTCTGGCTACTACTCGCCAAGGATACAAGCAGCAGAACAGTTTTAGCCAAAGAACTGTATTCCATTGCTCGTCACTGCATTACACAGGAATTCATTGGAATTTTAATAAAGGCATTATGATAATTTTGGAAAACGTCAATATTCGTATAATCTGGGACAATCTGTAATTTCCAGAATTCTACCTCCGTTATATGGTCCAGACGCTACAAATCTTCTCCCCTCTGCCATGTTCCCCAGAAGGGCACTGGAGGGTGGTGGGGATTACAGAGTCAGGGAGGATATCAGGAGAGGAGGATTTCGCAGACATTAGGAGGTTTGCACTGCCAAAAGGAGGCTTCAGTAATTGTGAGGTTTCATCGTGATGAAGGCATTTGAGGAGGGAGGGAGGAAGGATTGAAGGGAATTGAGAGGTTTCACAGTTTAGTGCAAGTGGTTACTGAGTCGGGGAGGGTGTAAGCACTGGTGGTTGTTTCATAAACATGGTTTTGGTTGCAATGCAGAAAGAGGATTCAGGAGGCTGGAGAGTATGGGGTCTGAACGAGGTTACACAAATGGGAAGAGTTGTCAGGAGTGCAGGTGTTTACAGAGACAGCAATGGTCTGATCTGGAGCAGAGGACCCAGATTAGGAGGGATGTGGGGATTGGAGGTGATTTCACAGGGAAGGAGGACCATAGACACACAGGAGGTTACAGAAATGTGGAGAGCTATAGGGCTGACGGGTTCATGGAGTTGGGAATGTTGGGAGGGATAGAGAAGTTTACAGGGATAAGGATGTTTGTAGGACATGGCTGGATTACACAGACAGGGACTGTTTTAGGGAGCTGAGCAGATTACAGAGATAAAGAGGTTTGTATCATCTGGCGGAACAAACATAGACTATGTTAGGGAAAGGGACTGAGGTGTGAGTGGGAAAGCATTTTGCCAAAGTGACTCAAGTCTATTAGTTTGAAAATTGCGATGGAAAAGGACAGGGCTGGTCCACAGGTTCAAGTTACAAAATGGGGCCAGACTAATCTTGATATTAGCCAGGAACTCACAAAAGGTGATTGGGGAGTCTATTTGCAGGGAAAGGGAAGTCTGGCAAGTGAGAATATTTTAATAGTGAGATAAGTTGAGCGATCACCACCAGCATGTTCCTGTTTGTGTGCAGGTCAATGCTGACAGCATTAGGAAACATTGGCTGTCTATTGAGGGTCTGGTCAAGGAAAAGGGAGCACATGTCAGGTATAGCCAGCTGGACCAAGGGAATCCCTGAGGATCACAGGGGCTGTAGGAATACACTTTGGATAGAAATCAGGAATGCAGAAAGGGTACATGAAATAGCCTCAGCAGAGAATGATAAGGAGAATCCAAAAGTGATTGCATAAATATATTAAGAGTAAAAAAGTAACTCGAGGCAAAATAGTGTCCCTTAAAGATTAATGAGACCATTGGTGTATGTAACCGCAAGATATGGCTAAGACCTTAAACACGTTTTTTTTTTACTCCAGAACGTATTGTGGACAAAGACTGGGGAACTCAGGGAACAAGAGTAATACGTTAGACCATATTTGGAGTTCTCTGCAATTCCAGTCTTCCCGCTATAGGAAGGATGTTGTGAAAGTTGAAAGTATTCAGAAAAGATTAACAAGATGTTGCCAGGATTGTTGCTGAATAAGCTAGGGTTATTTTCCCTGGAGCATCGGAGACTGAGTGGTGAACTGACAGAGGTTTATATAAACATGAGGGGTATGGATTGGGTAAACAGTCAAGGTCTTTTCCCTGGGGTTCGAGAGCATAGGTTTAAGGTTGAAGGGGAAAGGTTTAAACGGCACTGAAATTACATCTTTTTTATGCACACGGTGATGTTTGCATGGAATGAGCTGAGAGAGAATGTAACAGATACTGATACTATGACAACATTTAGAAGGTATCTGGATGGGTATATGAATAATAAGGGTTTAGAGGTACATGGGACAAATGCTGGTAAATGGGATGGATTTATTTAGATCTTCTGGTCAGCATAGATGAGTTGGACCAAAGGGTCGGTTTCCATGATGCCCATCTCTATGACTTAAAATGAGTGCATGTTATAGAAGAGGTGGTGCTGGAGATTTTACAACACAAAGTTATGGAAAGACCCAGGACCTGATTAAGTGTATCACAGGACATTGTGCGACGCGAGGGAAGAAATTGTGGAGTCGCGAGCAAAGATATTTGTACCATTGACAGCCATGTGTGATGTGCTGGAAAGGCTGGAGGGTGGCATAGTGGGCAGAGAAGGAGCTTTTTTGAAATCACAAAGGGATCTTGATGAAATGGGTGAATGGGCTGAAAAACTGTAGATGGTATTCAACCTGAATAAAGCGAGGTCGTGCACTTGGTAAAACAAACAAGGGTAGAGCAAATACAATTAATGTTCGGGTCTCGGTTAGTGTTTTAGAGCAGAGGGACCTCCGGGTTCAGGTACATAAATCTTGAAGCTTGCATCACAGGATGGATAAGGCACTGCTTGGCATGCCTGACTATTGCTCAGCCCATTGAGTGGAGGATTTGGGACGTCATGTTGAGATTGTGCAGACATTTATGAGGCCTCTTCTGCACTACTCTGTCGAGTTCTGGTCGCCCAGTTATAGGGAGGATATTATTAAGCTGCAGGGTATTCAGCAGAGATTTATCAGGACATTGTTGGATATGGAAGGCTTGAGTTCTGAAAAATGGCTGGATAGGCTGAGTCTTTTTTCACTGGAGCCTGGAGTTTGAGATGTGATGTTATAAAAGTTTATTTTAAAAAATGAGATATAGATCGATTTAATGGTAGTTGCCTTTTCCTTAGGGTGGGGGTGTATCAAGAGGAGGGACCACATTTTTAAGGTTAGAAGAGAGAGATGTTCAAAAAAAAGACATGGGGGCAAATTGTTACACAGAGGGTGTTTTGATTGTGGAATGAACTTCCCGAGGAAGGGTGGACGTGGTTACAATTACAACGTTTAAAAGACAGAGATACTAAACGACAATTTTGCATCAATTCTTACTGTGGAAAAGAATGTGGAAGATATAGAATGTAGGGAAATAGATGGTGACACCTTGCAAAGTGTCCATATTACAAAGGAGCAAGTGCTGGATGTCTTGAAATGCATAAAGGTGGATAAATTCCCAGGACCTGATCAGGTGCACCCTCGAACTCTGTGGGAAGCTAGAGAAGTGATTACTGGGCCTTTTGATGAGATATTTGTATCATTGATAGTCACAGTTGAGGTGCCGGAAGACTGGATGTCGGCTAACGTGGTGCCACTGTTTAAGAAGAGTGGTAAGGACAAACCAGGGAGTTATAGAGCAGTGAGCCTGAAGTCGGTGGTGGGCAAGTTATTGGAGGGAATCGTGAGGGACAGGATGTACATGTATTTGAAAAAGCAAGGACTGATTAGAGATAAAGATTTGTGCGTGGGAGATCATGTCTCACAAACTTGATTGAGTTTTTTGAAGAAGTATCAACGAGGATTGAAGAGGGCTGAGCGGTAGATGTGATCTATATGGACCTCATTAAGGCATTCGACAAGGTTCCCCATGGGAGACTGATTAGCAAGATTCTATCTCACGGAATACAGGGAGAACTAGCTATTTGGATACAGAACTGGCTCAAAGGTAGAAGACAGAGGGTGGTGGTGGAGGTTTGCTTATCAGACTGGAGGTCTGTGACCAGTGGAGTGCCACAAGGATTGGGGCTAAGAATAGTGAATTGCCAAGGGTAAGGGGGTCCAAAACTCGAGGGTACAAACGGGACGTGAGAGAGCAAAGATTTAAAGAGGGAGCTGAGGGGCAACATTATCCACAGACAACATTATCCACAGAGGATGGTGCACAGACTTCCAGGGGAACATGGGAGAAACAAGAACAATTATAACATGGAAAAGACATTTGGGCAGGTACATAGAAGGGAGAAGGTTTGAAGAGCTAAGGGCCGAACGCAGGCAAATGAGACTCATTCATTATAGGAAACATGGAGAGTATTGATGAGTTGTACCACAGGTTCTGTTTCCATGCTGTATCAATCTGTATCCAGGTAAAGAGGATTACAGTACCGAAATAAAGCATGTTGTAGACACTGAAGCAAGTTACAGCAATAAGGAGGGTAGTCTGGAATGCAGTACATTTCAAATATGTGGAGGACTATCGGGAAGGGACGTAGTTATAGGGACAGGAACTATTATAGGAGTTAAAAATTACTGAAGACACTGGTGCACAAGCCATGCCATAGACACAGAGTTGCAGAGTAGTGAGTCTTAGCACAGTGATGGAGGGAGAACACAGAACAGAAAGATCCCAGGCAGCATTCCCAACCTTCGTCGGAGGCCTGCTTGCCCCTCTGTTGTCCTGATGCTCACTAAGACAACACAGGCCTGGATTGATAACTATGCAATCACCATGCTGTCTCAGTGCAACGTAAATTAAAGTAGAGGTGGTGATTGAATCTGGGGTGTGTCTGTACCGTACTGTGCTCCCCCTCCAGCACTGTATCTATGTCATGTCCTGTTAGCGATGTTTGGAGCCCTTTCATTGCTCTGTGCATTGTGAGTGATCTTACCTCACTGCAGATTTTCAAATACATTTTGGAAGTGCTCAGCAAAGGCATATTCCAGTGAAAATGAAGGACTGTAAGAAAAGACGGTGGAAAAAGATAGGGAATTCTACACCAGTTACTTTATTCTCTGTAGTTGGAAAGATGCTTGGGTCTATTATCAAGGAAGAAATAGTTTTGAATCTCAATAGAAATTGTCCAATTGGGCAGACAGAGCATGGATTCATGAAGGGGAGGTCGTGCTTGACAAATCGTTTGGAACTCTATGAAGACATTTCGAGCAAGGTGGACAACTGGGACCCAGTGGATGTGGTGTACCTGGATTTTCAAAAGGCCTTCATCAAGGTGCCACGCAAGTGGCTGTTGCATGATATAAGGGTGCATGGGATAGAGTATTAGCATGGATAGAAGATTGGTTGACTAACAGGAAGCAAAGAGTGGGGATAAATAAGCCTTATTCTGGTTGGCAATCAGTAACTAGTCGTGTGCCTCGAGGATCAATGTTGGGACTGCAATTATTTAGAATTGATACAGATGATTTGGAGTTGGGGACCACATGTAGGGTGTCAAAGTTTGCATATGAGACTAAGATGAGTAGCAGGACAAAGTGTGCGGAAGACTGGGATACTTTGCAGAGGAACATAGATACATTGAGTGAGTGGGCAATGGTTTGGCAAGTGGAATATTACGTTTATAAATGTAAAGTCATACTCTTTGGTTGGAGCAACATTAATAAAAATATTATTACTTGAATTTTTAAAAAGTTACATGATTTGCTATGCAGAGGCACATGAACATCCTTCTGCAGGAGGGTTGGTCACCAGGTATAACAATCAATTCAAAAGGCAAATGGAATTTTGTCCTTCATGACTGAATGGATTATGTTTAAAAGAAGAGGTTATGTTCCAGCTATAGTGAGTGCTGGTGAGGCCACACCTAGGGTACTGCATGCAGTTTTTATCTCCTTACGTGCTCAAGGATATACTGGCATCAGAGGGGAGTGCAGAGGAGGTTAACTAGGTTGATTCTGGAGGTGCGGGGTTTGGTTTAACAGAGACTGAGTAGATTGGGATTATATTCATGGGAATTCAGAAGAATGGAAAGATATAAAATAATGAATGGAATGAGTAAAATAGAAGTAGAGAGGATGTTTCCACTGACAGGTGAAGCTAGGAAAAGAGGGTATCACCACAAGATTAGAGGCAGCAAATTTAGGAGTGAATTGAGAGGGAACGTCTTGACCTCGATGGAGTGCATTGCCCAGGGAAGTAGTTGATGCTCGTTCAATGAACGTTTGTAAAGCTAAGTGTGAGAAACAAAAGCTCACGCACTCTAATAATTTCAGTCCGAGACCAAAAATCTGAAACAGAGTCGTTTATTTGTACACTTGCAAGTGGGTGCCATGTCTAATGCCAGGTAAGGCAATGACAAATGCACACCAAATCCAACAAACTCTCGAAATTTATACAGTTTTTTCCCATATGTTTTCCTTATTCCATTGTTTGCCCCCATCCTCCGCTTACGTCATTCATTTCCTTAAGACTGATCCCACAACTTCTGTTTATCCGGCCTTGACAGTGACAAATGTCTATCTCTGCCTCCTATAAGGTTGTTTGACGTCATCCCATCCTTTGCTTACCATTATCTGCTCCCTCCATCTTCGCTGCCCCTCACAGCAACTTATCACTAAGCCCTTTTAATAGGGATTTGTTCCTGTGTCTCTGTACAAGTGGGAAACAGATGTTTTTCCTGTTTGCCCATACATCCACCATTGTTCTGTAATCACGTCTCATGCTAACATACCATTTTCTTTAACGGATTATATGTTTCCTCATTTTTGCTAAGTCAGCTCTCGTCCGAAACAATCCCAAACTAATGTGAATTCATTTACTCTGTATCAGAACTTATAATTGCAGAAATAACATTAATTCACCAACATCCCACAATGTCCCCTTTTTCTTTTGATTACCATTTGTTATCTTCTGCATTTTTGTCTCTTTGTTTTTTTAAACATCGTTCCCAAAATTC
>NC_057734.1:53686123-53691422 GCF_004010195.1 Chiloscyllium plagiosum
GACTACTACTATCAGGGAAGTAAGGATAGAAACCACCACCCCCTTTTTCTGCTAAAATCATATCAAGGGCTATTCTGTTTTCCCATGCCATCCTACTTGTCGCATCAAGCTGATCTGATATTCCATTAACCGCCTCTCTTGTATAATTTATATATCGCTGTTGATTATAAAAAATGTAATTTATCCAATCTACATTTTTATTAATTGTTACCCACCAAAAGAGAGTTGACTCAAAGCCTGCTGCAATCTGGTTACGAGCTTTGAATTCAGGTACTCCCCTCGGGACTCCTACCGAATGAAGATAAATCCTGTCATCAAAAGAAGTATCTAACAGTCATCTCTTACCCCTTCCCTTTTTCCCTACGATCTTTTCCTTCTCAAATGCCACAGTAAATGGAATTGCCAATTGTACAATTGCACATATCCCTCTCCAATCCGGAGGTAGGCTGGGTCCCAATATTCTTCCTCCACAGTACCACCACAGAACCCCTCGGGGAACCTTTAATGCTGAGTAGCTCCCTCCCTTCTCCGTTTCGGTAACATTCTTAATCTCTGTACAAAATTTCAGCTCCCCCCAATCTCTCGACCGACTTGTACCTCTCCTGCGCACACACGACGAGTGATTTCCAACTGCAGCGGAAAATGTCGGGGGGATCTTTTACATCTTTCTTCTCCAAGGGAGGGAACATCAGAGATAGGGAGGTACAATTCCTATCATTCCATACAATCTCATCCTGGTACAGGGCTATCATACATTTCATGCCCTTCCTGTCTGGCTTCCAGCCAAGCGGAACGGGAACCACCTGGGCCACTGGCCTACTGGAGGCACATGCATAGCAATTGCTTTTGTTCAGACCGTTTTACAATATACTTTACCCATTCAACCCATGCATTTGCATCCCCGTACCCAGTTTCTATTTCGATGGTCTGTTTCACGTCTTTTACCTCTATAATTTTTACGACTTCAGGATCATCGGGAGGGGTGAAAGGTTGTATCTCATTACCCAGTAATTCTACCCGTTTTCCCTGTCCTACGCTAATTCGAAAACAACAGCCGACGAACTCCTTCCCATTTGTTTTCATTTCAATCCCAAATGTTTCATTTAATTGTATCTCATAAGTGCCTCCCTCCCAGAATTGCTTCGTGCCATGTGGTTTTCTTTATCGTTAAGTATATTGGGTTACACTTCTTATTGGGACAATCGCGAGCTGGTAGGAAGGGGGCCCCGTGTACTGTGACGAGACGATTATACCAGGTACCATCCCCGAGGCCATTCCCATAGGACTTAAGATGTATCTCTGAGCTGCGGTACTGTCTCTGATTAGCTACATTCTCACAATTTACTAAGCTGCATGCATCAGTGTCTATTACTTATTGATTATCAGACTCAGGAACCGATAATGATACATATGAAAATGATATTTGACAAAATTCCAATACCAAGAGGGCGAGCATCATAACTCTAAACATTCCCAGTATTCTAATCATCATGCTGAAGCACAAAAAGGCTTAATATACAATCTTACAGAAATAATCCCGCGCTCGCGTCGCCACTGTTTAGTCAGTTACTCAAAGTCTCTTTAGTCAGAGTTTTAGCGGGTCTTGGGTTGATTCGGCTGTCCAGACTTCTTCCTCAACTGGAAGTTCCACAGGCCCTTTGATCCGATTGTAATGAGTCCAGCCTTTTTCCGCCGTCCTTATTTCCGTTTCGGTAGTCAAAAGAGCCTTGTACGGCCCTTCCCAGTCCGGCTGCAATTTAGTCTCTGTCCATGATTTTACTAAGACCCAATCTCCAGGCCGGATGGGGTGAACAGCGAATTCAAGGGGCGGAGTCTGTGCCAATAAACCCTGTTTTCTGAGGAAAGATAAAGATGACAACCCAGTATATACTTCTTTAAAAACAAATCTTTAGTTTCGGGAATTGACAATTCTCCATTCATTCCCAGATAAGGTAATCCAAATAAAATTTCATAGGGGGATAGTCCCAAATCGTTCCTCCGCCAATGGACAAGCCCAAAAGGCATCCTTTAAATCTATCACACTAAACCATCTGTAATCATGAGGGATCTTACTTAATAACGTGTAGGGGTTTGGCACCACTGGGTGCCTGATCTCTACTGTTCGATTTAATGTTCTCAAATCCTGCACCAATCGATAAGTTCCATCAGATTTCCGCACTGGTAGAATTGGGGTGTTATAAGGAGACATACATGGCTCCAACAGTCCATCTCTAATCAGTCCCTCAATTACTGGCTGCAGTCCTCGTTTGCCTTCTATGGAAATAGGGTATTGTCGTTCACAGACAACGTCCCCTTTCCGTTTTAACTTTATTAAAAGGGGTGGGATCTGTAGTTTTCCACGATTCCCTCTCTAGCCCATACACTATGGTTTATCTTTCTCTCTGCATCCTCTGTCAACATTGCCAGTTGTACAACTAATTCTTTTTCCTGAATTCCAATCTCCAGTCCTAAGAGGATAATTAAGTCTCTCCCCAGTAAGTTACTTCCTATATCAGGGTTGTACAGCAGTTCCCCTGTGACCCTACCCTTAGGACCTTCTATCATCATAGGTTTAAATACTGGAACAGTAAATCCTTCCCCTTTTACCGCCGAAACAGTAATTAACCGTGTCGACATTTCTACCTTCTTTGTTTTAAAATTCAGCGATGACCGTGCTGCCCCCATATCTACTAGGAAGACTGCCTCTTCCCTACAGGGTCCCACCTTCAAGTTTATCAAGGGTTCCTGGTGGGCCCCCGAGGGAAGGAACCCCTGACACCCCTATTCTTCAACAAAAGTCATAAGCGGAATTGCCCTTCCTTCCCTTTGTAGATCAGAACACTCCCGCTTAAAATGCCCTACCTCTCCGCAATCATAGCATCCTGCCTGTGGAGACTTCCATCTCTGCCCCTGTCGTCCAAACCCTTTATCAAATGCTCCGCCTTGTCCTCTCCCTCTCCCCTTTCCTCTCTGTCCTACATACTGCCACCCGCCACTCCGGTTGCTCACTATTGGTTCATTCTTTTCTTAACTACCTTATCAACCGTAGCTACCATCATTTTCGCCTTCTGTTTTTGTCTCTCATCCACCCTCTTTACAAACACTTTCTGTGCCTCTCTTAACAATTCATCTAATGGTTTTAAACTCCACCCTTCTATCTTCTGTATCTTTCTCTGTATGTCTGGTCATGCTTTTGTCACAAAATGTACTTTCAAAAGACCCTGTGCCACTGGGTCCTCAGGGTTCATTCCAGAATATTTCCGCATTGAGTCCCTTAATCTTTGCAAGAAAGCTGAGAGAGTCTCATCTTTATCCTGTCTAACTTCAAAGGCTTTAGTCAAATTCTGTGACTTCGGAACTCCCTCTCTTATTCCTTTTAGAATCAGGTCTTTCTTTTCTATGCTCCGGGTTTTGGTTTTCCCACTGGGGTCTTTGAGGGGAAACTTCACCCCTCCCTGTCCAGCATCCCCATCTCCAATCGGGTGTTCCCTGTCCCATATTTTAATAGCAGCTCCCCGGAGAAGTCCCCTTTCCTCCCCGGTAAATAGTATATTCAAAATAAACATTAACTCAGCCCAGGTATACAGACAGGGCCCCAGAAATTGAATAATGTGTTCAGACAACCCCACCGGATCCACAACCAGGACCTTTATTTTCTTTTTAAATGTTCTGACCTCCCCACTAGTGAGGGGGGGGGGGCATTTACAAACCCAATCTCTTTGTCCCCTATGGGTACCTCCCGAAGGGGATAAGTCGTTACGTTCTTCCCCTTTTTCTTTCTTTAAAGAAATAATGCAGTATTTCTAGCTCCCCATAACTTCAAACACCAATTCATCAATTCATGCTTGACTAACCTTTAAAGACTGTTCCTAACTTATAAATATATTTATATATTTACGTTCATTTCTTCAGTATTTAATAGTTAAAATGCAAAATGCATACAGTTCCCAATTTTAAAATTCACTGTAATCACCCAGTTTTAGTCCTTTAATTTAAATCCCAAAATTAGTTTTCTTAAATAGTCCTGACCAATCATTGCTCAATTACAATACTATAGGTCGTAAAATAATCAGAGCTGCCTTAAAATAATTTGTCTCCTCAAGTTTAAAAAAAAACTTCTAATGCATGAACAATGGCTGAATCCAAGGTCACAGATATTAACCATAGAATTTTGCTTTTACTACAATCTAATGTTCAACTCAAACTTCAACTGTCCTCCATAAATCGCTTTTATGTAAAAATAAAAGAGATTAGTTAGAAACTGATAGTAAGGCAGTCATGATCTGTAAAAAGAACAGGAGTTATCATTCTTTTTTTTTTCTTCCTAATCTCGATAGAATCCTTAACCTTAAAAAAAATCACGTTAAGTTTCCATAACAAAAATCAGATTCAAAACAGTCCTGGAACTCAAGCTCCAGGGAACAAAACACAAACATTCAATCACCAACAAACAAATGTTCACTCAAACTAAATCACAAAGGGTTAAACTTCCTACCAGCTGTACAGCTCTTTTCATTCTCTCTCTCTCTCGCGCACATTGACATATAAATTCAGATATTCACAAACCCAGTCTTCGTCCGATCTGTACTTTGGCCAGACGATAGCGGGACGAAGAATGAATTCCTTAGTCCATACACAGCAACAATATTTAATCATCTTTCTCCCCTGTACAAGTATTATCTTGCCAATTCCACAACATCCTGCCCAAAGGACTGTCTGGAGGTATGTTGTAAGGGACCCCGCCTCCATTTCCATTGCCTTTTCCTTACTTTGTTTTCCCGGAGGCTTTTTCCTTACCCACAGCACGATCCATATTGAGTTCCTTCGTTAGTCCCTTATTAACTACTAAAACTCAATCCCGGCCACCAAGGCAATACTTAAAAGTCAATGTTCTTACCTTGGTCTTTGCACAGAGTTGCCTGGCCCCTTTCTGCTGTATTGTCTATCAACCTCCTATCACTGTCTGATTCAGATGTCTCTCTTGTAGGATTCACACCAGTCACCCAAGGGAGCTGACCAAACCGGGACACGAGACCGCTCCTCAATGGGGAACGGGACACGTCTTCCCAGTGTCCAAGGCCAGCCACTCCCCCCGGTGATGGAAGAAAATCCCAGACGAGCCTCCAATTGTGAGAAACAAAAGCTCACGCACTCTAATAATTTCAGTCCGAGACCAAAAACCTGAACTAGTATTGCCGCTTTATTTGTACACTTGCAAGTGGGTGCCATGTCTAATTGCCAGGTAAGGCAATGACAAATGCACACCAAATCCAACAAACTCTCGAAATTTATACAGTTT
>NC_057734.1:53691707-53748642 GCF_004010195.1 Chiloscyllium plagiosum
TGTTTGACGTCATCCCATCCTTTGCTTACCATTATCTGCTCCCTCCACCTGCGCTGCCCCTCACAGCATCTTATCATTAAGCCCTTTTAATTGGGGTTTGTTCCTGTGTCTCTGTACAAGTGGGAAACAGATGTTTTTCCTGTTTGCCCATACATCCACCATTGTTCTGTAATCACGTCTCTGCTAACATACCATTTTCTTTAACGGATTATATGTTTCCTCATTTTTGCTAAGTCAGCTCTCGTCCGAAACAATCCCAAACTAATGTGAATTCATTTACTCTGTATCAGAACTTATAATTGCAGAAATAACATTAATTCACCTATATCCCACACTAAGTTAGCTTTTTTAAAAAATAAATAATTAATTAAGGAATACGGTGAGAACGTGAGTAAATGGTTCTGCAGTCACAAAATGATCAGCCATGTTCTTATTGAATGGTAGAGCAGGCTCGAAGGGCAGTACGGCCTTCTCCTTTTCCAAGATCTTTTGTTCTTCTGTTATGCATTCCTCCCTCACTCGTGACTTGGAGGTCCTGGTGTTGGATTAGGATGGACAAAATTAAAATTCACAGAACACCAGGTTATAGTCCAACAGGTTTATTTTAAGCACTACTTTGCTGGTCCTCCATCAGGTGGTTGTGTGATATTTAACTTTGTTCCTCACTCTTGTAACTGAGAAATAGCAACAAAAGCCACGAAGCAGTGCGCAAGCTCCAGCCAACAGTTGGTATTGTGGACAATGAAGAAGGGTATCTCAGAATACAATGGGATAGTGATCAGATGGGTCAATGGGCTGAGGACAGGCAGATAGGATTTAATTTAGATAGATTAGGTTAGGATATCTGGTTGGCATCGACAGGTTGGACCGAAGAAGTGATTATGTCAGCGGCGGACCAATGGAAAGGCAGGGGAGGAGCTGGAGGACCAGGCGGGGCAGTTGGTCCTCCGACCAATCAGTGAATGAAGGCGGGACGAGACTATACCACGTGATCATCCTCGCGGTGGGCGCGGATATTCGGAGTGTGTGTGCGCGGAGGGCTGTCGGTAAGGAAAGAAATAAACAGCAGGAAGTGGGAGGGAAATGGTGTTGGTATGGTCTGAGAGGTTTTACAATCATTTGGTACACATCGGAAAATACAAATTTGAAACTTACAGTCCCGTTTTTGCAGCAAACGGGAATATGCCTCGTTGAGTAATCGGCCCGAGTGAGCGCCGCCATCTTTATTCGGGGCAATGATTCACTGGACACGTGCGCGGCCGCCAGGTTTGTAGGGGGCAAAGTTCAGAGGGGTGTATGTACAGCCTTCCCTGGTAAAAAGAGTCATAGGGCAGGATTTACACAGAGCACATTCAAACCCAGAGAAATGAATTTTTTTTTCTGGATTTGTTTCGTTATTCATTTAAATGATTTGGATGTGAACAGAGGTCGTATAGTTAGTAAGTTTGCAGGTGACACCAAAATTGGAAGTATTGTGGACAATGAAGAAGGTTATCTCAGAGTACAGTGGGATATTGATCAGATGGGCCAATGGGCTGAGGAGTGGCAGAGAGCATGTTGGCACCTCAATTTTTGGTATGCCTGGTATTGCTCCTGGCATGCCCTCCTGCATTCTCCATTGAGCCAGGGTTGATGTTAACGGCTGAATGGGGGATATACCAGGCCATGAGATTTCAGATTGGGCTGGAGTACAGTTCTGCTGCTGTTGTTTCTGTCCCACAGTGAGGCAGAAGTTGCAGAGTCAAGAGGGCTGATTGTGGTTGTATTTTCCAGTGCATTGGTAGATGTAATGTGGTCCATCCAGTTTCATTCCTTTGTTGAGACTCTGCAGTGATTAATACAATGAGTGATTTGATGGGCCTCTGTCGGGTTTCTGTCACTCAAGGACATTGTCAATGGCAGAAAAACAACCCCAATGGTTCCATTGCAAACAGTAGATTCTTCATTCCAGTGATTTTTTTCTTGACTTCAGAGCAACCCTCTACCGAATTGGGATTCAAACCTGAACTTCAATTGTATGTTTTAATATTCTTGATAAATGATAAATATGTCAGGTTTGTTCACTTATTTTTAGAATCGCTATCAGAGGTTTTGTTTATTTTTTTATTTCCAAAACTGCCCATTATCCTGTCTCCTCCATCTTCCCCTCCAACAACAAGAGTGAAGAGCACATTGAGTTTCTCTGTCAATAACATTGAGACCATCCGATCAGCTGCCACTGCTTCTTCCCTCACTCTCCACTAGCCCACCGAGCCAAACGACCTCACAAGGATGCTACTCAGTATAGTCCTAAACTTGCATTTCCTAGAGTCTCTTGTCAAGCCTTATTAGAAGTCATTTTGACCATTTACCCTAGTGTAGCTAAATCATGGACATTTCAAATCTCTGTCTCATCCTCCTGCTTGTCACCGCCGCCGCCCCCTCCTCCCCACAACTTTGCCAATCCACAGATATTGTTCCATGATCTGTCTGTCTCTCTTTTCTGGTTATGTCCTACTCTCCCATTCTGCTAAAAACTAATATTTGACCTCACCGTCATTGGAAAATCCTGCTTCATCTCCACTCTCCCTTTCCTTTCTGAATTCCTTGTATTTGGTGTCCCTCCAGGATCTATCCTTGGTCCGACCTGTTTCTCACCTACATACTGCCAGGAGGTAACATCACCCAAAAGCACTGTGTTAGGTTTCACATGTACACTGACAATGTCCAGCTCTCCCTCCCCATCATCCGTCTCCATTACTCCATTGTTACTCAGTTATCAAACTGCTTAGCACGCTTCGATTAGCTGCAATTCACTCCGATGAAACACTGCAATTGTTAAACCCATTGCCTTCAGTCGCTATTCCAAATTCATTTCCCTTAATGCTGTGTCCCTCCCTCTCACGAGGATGTGTTTGAGGCAGAACCACATTCTTCACAATATTGCTTTCATATCTGACCCCAAGGTGACCTTCTGATCAGACATCTACACAATCACAAACACCAGGAATTGCAATCTCTAAAACGTTGCATATCTCCTCCTCACTCTGGCTCCATTGCTACTGAAACCCTAACTTGTGTCGGTGTTGTCTTTAACTTGACAAATCTGAAACAGAACTCTTGATTCCGTGACTGACCCAGAATCTGGTTCAAACCTCACCCGTAATGGGACACATCCTCTCCATATTTACCCTGTCAAACCTCGACAGAATCCTATATGTTTCAAAGAGATCACCTCTGATTCTTTCAAAGTCCAGTGAGTAGATCCCCAACTTGTTCAGCCTTTGCTTACAGGATTATCCCTTCAAAACAAGGATCATCCCAATGGATATCTGAAAATCCTCCAATAAACTACTCTGTTTGGTTAACTAAAGCGACCAAATCTATTCACGTTACTCCAGATGTGGTCTGACTCGCCAATTGTTTAGTTGCCCTAAGGTATACACTCCAAACTCTTATATTGCAATCTCTTTGAAATAAAGGGCAACATTCCATTCCCCTTCCTGATTCCATGTTGTAACTGTTTGCTAGCTTTCTGTGTTTCCTGCTCATTTCCACCCCCCCCCCCCCCAAGTCCCTTTGTGGTGCAGCTTTCTACAGTTTATCCCAATTTATACTCCATTTGCCAACCTTTTGCCCACGTTTCCAGTGAATATCTCTCTGTAAACTGTTTATAATCCTTTTGGAACTTTCCTGTTATGCCTTTTCTCGGAGATTTCCGCCCTCATTATTCGAAACATATACTGTGAGCACTGGGCATTGGGAAGCATGCGCAGTTGCTATCTTTCAGGGATACTCTGTTTAATGATTGGGAGGAGCTTGCTGCCCTTTGGTCAGAATGGAGACATCTTGTCCATCAAGCTGCATGAGCCTTTCACATCCCATGTCTTATTGAGGAGGCACAGCGGCAGAACGGAAGGAAAGAAAAGGAAGCAAATCCTGCTCTCCATATCTCACTGAATCTTGGGACATTCTGTCCTATGTTCAGTCACATGAAGTCCCAAGGTGGATACTCATAGAAACCCACATAGATTTGCCCCTGAATTGCCTGCTAACCTCCACCAGGGGTAATGTGTACAGTCATCCTGGGCCAGGAGAGGGGATTGTATGAGTTTCAAACTTGAACTGACAGTGACAGATTTTATAAACTTGTATTACAGGTGGACATTCAGATGGTAATCTCAGTAATTGGAACGCCAACTCTGACAGAATTACTCAATTCATCAGGACCTGGATATTCATATTGTGTGAGAGTATTGTGTACCAGATCAATACCATTTGCTGAAATGAAGTTCTCCTTTGAATCAAACCATCCTCTCAATAGATCTTCCCAAATCTGCAACATGTGTCCTGTAATCCTTGTATAATGAGCTGATGGGTGCAAGGTTTATTATTATAACGTGTAACTTTTGTAAACCGCTTTGTCACAGCTCCCCAAATTTGCTTTGCTACAAGGAGAACAATCTCTCTTTTACCAAACCCCTGATTCCCCAATATCTGTTTGCTCTCTATAAGGTACACATCATGGTTGTGTTGGAACATTCTCCACTTGCCTGCATCAGTGTACCCCCCCACCCCCCCCCCCCCCAGCAATATTAAAAAAAGTGAACATCCTCCAGGATAAAGCACTGTACCTGAGTGGTTTCCCATCCACCACCTTCAGCATTCCCTCTCCCCACCCCCGAGGCACAGTGGCTTCTTTGTGTAAAAGATCAAGTCAGCATTGTCCTACCCGACCATAGGACTGCTCTCTCATTAGAGAGAGATGTCTGGTAGTGGTTAACCTGAATATTACTACAGCGCAGGCTAGGGGAGAGGTTGAAAAGGAGAGTCCACTAATTGTGGATGGTTATTCTTGATGTGTATTAGCAACACACATGTCACGTGAACAATTAATGTTAAAAAAGCCTCACAAATTCTGCAACTAAAATCCCCCAAACCTTGAACCATCGTGCTAAATCTCCTGTGCCCCCCTCTCAGAGACCCTGCCATCCTTCACAAAGTGTGGGCGATCTGTAGTTCGCACAGACCCAGCTGCTCTGAACCCTGTGGGTGATAGCATAGAGCAACAGTTGAACTAAACCTCACTGCATGGAAGAGAATGAGAAACAGAAATCCCGATGGCATTTAAAATCTATTTAGGAACACACTTGCAAGGCCAATGCTGACAGGTCTATGGGCTCTGTGCTGGAAAATGGGATTAAAATAGTTAGCTGGGAGATTTCTTTACAGCATCAACCAAATGGACCAAAAAACCGTTTTCTGTCATGTAGACCACAGACACGTAATATAGGAATATGACAAGCCACAATAGAAACCAGGTCAGAGAAGGTGATATTAGAATAGATGATACGTGATTGATTAATGTTTTTTGGAGGAAAATGTGACAGACGTTAAGCGGGACATTGTGGAGCTCTGGGTGCAGGAATCTGAAATAAAAATGAGTTATCCAGAAGGCTGGAATTAAAGAAAGGCACATCACAGGGATTTGTGAGGGTAGACAAGATTAAAGATAGGGTGTTGAGACTAGAGGAGATTAGAGATTGGAAGATGTTGCAGAGATTGAGATGTTTTTGATGCAGAGATAGTGATAGTTCTGAGGCTAGAGAGGAATTATAGAGATAAGGATGAGTTGTTAGCTTTCCCAACACTACCTCTTTACTGATAAATGATTGTTTCTCTGTCCTCATCTGCCATTGCCTCCATAGGCCTGTGACAATGGGAGTACACAGACAGTATGTTCCTGTTAAGGACAAGGCTGTGAGGCGTCGAGAATGCTGCATGACCTGCGAAATTGTTGCCCTGGTCAAGAAAATGAAGAAAGGATATGGCAGGTACAGATCACTGTGTTTGTGTGAATCCCTAGAGGACTATAAGGGCAGTAGGAGTATACTCGCGGGAAACCAGGAGGCAAAAAATGGGACATGAGATAGCTTTGGGAAATAGGTTCAAGGAGAATCCAAAGAGATTCTACAAACACACTAAAGACAAAAGAATAACTAGGCAGAGAATAGCGACCCTCAAAGATCAACAAGACTGTCTATGGGACAGCAGGAGGTGGGAGAGATTCTGTAAGTATTTCATGTCAGTTTTTACTGAAAGGGGATATGGAAGTTAGAGAAGTTGGAGAAATAAATAGTGATAACTTGGCAAGTGTACATATTACAGAGGAGGAGGTACTGGATGTCTTAAAATGCAGAAAGGTGGATAAATCCCTGGAATCTGATCAGGTGTATCCCAGACCTTTGTGGGTAATTAGGGAAGCTTTTGCTGGGCCCCTCGCTGCGATATTTGTATCATCGATCGACACAGGTGAGGTGCTGGAAGACTGGTGCCATTATTTGAGAAAGGTGGTAAGGAAAAGCTAGGGAACTATAGACCAGTGAGCCTGAAGTCAGTGGCAGAGAAGTTTTTGGAAGGGATTCTCAGGGACAGGATTTACCTGTCATCGGAAAAGCAAGAAATGATTTGGGAGAGTCAGCATGGCTTTGTGCATTGAAATCATTAACTTGGACTTGAGAAAGACACAAGGTTTCACATAACACACTGGTTAGCAGGTTCAACGCCATAGAATTCTGGCAGAACTAGCTGTTTGGATACGGAATTGGCTGGAAGGTCAAAGAGTCATAGATGAACAGCACAGAAACAGAGACCCGTCGGTCCAACAAGTACATGCTGATCAGATATCCCAACGCAATCTAGTCCTACCTGTCAGCACCCGGCCCATATCCTTCCTCTTCATATACACATGAAGATGCCTTTTAAATGTTGCAATCGTAATGGCCTTCATCACTTCCTCTGGCAGCTCATTCCATACACGTACCACCCTCTGTGTGAAAACGTTGCCTCTCAAGTCTCTTTAAAGTCTTTCCCATCATACCGTAAACCTATGCCCTCTAGTGCTGGGATCCTCCATGCCAGGGAAAAGACTTTGTCCATTTATCCTATCCATACACCTCATGTTTTTATATACATAGATAATATCACCTCTCAGCCTCCGACGCTGCAGGGAAAACAGCCCCAGTCTATTCAACCTCTATTCAACCCCCAGCCTTGCTCAAATCCTCCAACCCTGGCAACGTTCTTGTAAATCTTTTCTGAACCCTTTCAAGATTCACAACATCCTTCCAATAGGAGGGAGACCAGATTTATACGCAACGTTCCAAAAGTGGCCTAACCAATGTCCTATATAGTTGCAACATGATCTCATAACTACTCTACTCAATACTTTATCCGATAAAGGAAAGCATACCAAATGCCGCCTTCACTATCCTATCTACCTGCACTCCAAGGTCTCTTTGTTCAGTAACACTCCTCTGGTCCTTACCATTAAGTGTATATGTCCTGCTAAGATTTGCTTTCCCAAAATGCCACTCCTCAGCCCATTCACCCATCTGATCAAGATCCCATTGTTACTCTGAGGTAATCTTTTTCACTGTCCACTACATCTCCAGTTTTGGTGTCATCTCACTAACTATACCTCCTATGTTCACATCCAAGTCATTGATATAAATGATGAAAGATAGTGGATCCAGCAGTGATCATTGTAACACTCCACTAGTCACAGGCCTCCAGCCTGAAAAGCAACCCTCCATCACCATCCTCTGTCTTCAGCCTTTGAGCCAGTACTGTATTCAAATGGTTAGTTCTCCCTGTATGCCATGAGCTCTAACCTTGCTGAGCAGTCAGTGTCATAGTGGAGGGTGCTTCTTGGACTGGAAGCCTGTGATGAGCAATATGCTGTCAGGCTGGGTGCTGGGACCATTGCTTTTTGCCATTTATGTAAATGTTTATATGTGAATATAAGAGCTATGGTGAGTAGGTTTACAATGGACACCAAAATTGGAGGTGCAATGGACAGCAAAGTTACCTGAGAGTCCAATGAGACTCCGATCAAATGGGCTGATGAGTGGCAGATGAAGTTTAATTTAGCTATATGTGAGGTTCTGCATTTTGGAAAAGCAAATTAGGGTGGGATTTATACACGTAATGGGAAGGTCCTGGGGAGTGTTGCTGAACAAAGACACCTTGGAGTGCAGGTTCATAGTTCCTTGAAAGTGGAATCATAGATAGGCAGGGTAGTGAAGAAAGTGTTTGGTGTAGATGCCTTTATTGGACTGTGCTTTGAGTACAGGAGTTGTGACGTCATTTTGCGGCTGTACAGGACATTCATTCAGCCACTTCTGGAATTCTGTTTTCAGTCCTGGTCTCCCCACTATTGGAATTATATTGTGAAACTTGGAAAGATTCAGAACAGATGCAAAGATTTTGCCAGGGTTGAGGGATTGAGCTATAGGGAGAGGCTGAATAGACTGAGGTTATTTTCACTGGAGAATCAGATGCTGAGAGGTGACCATAGAGGTTGTAAAAATCGTTAGGGACATGGATAGGATAAACAGCCAGGGTCTTATTCCTGTTTAGGTGAGTCCAAAACTAGAAAGCACAGGCGTGAGGGAAAAGATTGAAAAGGGATATGAGGGGCAAAGTTTCAAGCTGAACGTGATATGTGTATGGAATAAGCTGCCAGAGAAAGTGTGGAGGCTGGTACAGTTACAACATTTAAAAGGCATCTCATTGGATATGTGATTGGGAAAGGTTTAGAAGGCTATGGGCCAAGTACTGGCATATGGGACGAGTTTAATTTAGGAAATCTGGTCGGCATGGACAATTTGGACTAAAGGGTCTGTTTCCGTGCTATAAATCTCTATGACACTAATAAATTAAAATTAAGATAGGTTTCTCTTTTATGGAGAGTTAGCAGAATGTCAGACAATTCTCCTTGGAGCTGAGAAGGTTAAGCAGTGATTTCGACCAAGAGTTGATTTGTTTCCAGGGTATTACATTTACAGAGAGACAAAGTGAGAAATTTTTAACGTCAACATTTTTCGTAACTATTTTCAGGTAACTGCCAAATAATGCAAAGAAAAATATGAAGACTATTTTACTCACTAAGTTCTGAGCATCTGGAACAGTTTGAAAGACAGCTGGATGCAGATTCAGTAGTTATTGTCAAAACAAATTTGAAATTTAACATTTTTAAGGAAGGATTTGGAGGGCTATGTCCAAATGGGAGGTGAGTTGGGACTGACTGGCACCATCTCCAGAGGGAGAGAGTACAGCCCCAATGGGCGGAATAGCCCCCAGCCCCTGTGCTCTGTGATACTGACCCATTCACTGTGAATGATTAAGCTCGTCACAGGGCAGAGCCGTAGAGGTGTACAGCATGAAAATAAACCCTTTGGTTAAACTGGTCCATGCTGACCAGATATCCCAACCTAATCTAGACCCATTTGCCAACACTTGGCACATATGACTCTGCACCCTTCCTATTCATATACCCATCCAGATGCCAAATGGTATAATTGTACCAACATCCTTTACTTCCTGACAGAAGATTCCATACACGCACCAACCTCAGTGTGGAAAAAAATTGCCCCTCAAATTCATTTTAAATTCTTCCCCTCTCATCTTAAATCTATACCCTCGCATTCTGGACTCCCCCACTCCAGGGAAAGGACATGGTCTATTTACCCTACCCATGCTCCTCTATGAGATCACCCCTCAGCCTTTGATGCACCTGGGAGGATCCCACCACTCAGGTCACAATGGGGCCTGGCTGAT
Source organism: Chiloscyllium plagiosum (assembly GCF_004010195.1). Classification (NCBI taxonomy): domain Eukaryota; kingdom Metazoa; phylum Chordata; class Chondrichthyes; order Orectolobiformes; family Hemiscylliidae; genus Chiloscyllium; species Chiloscyllium plagiosum. The sequence continues at coordinate 53,701,308 of NC_057734.1, forward strand.
TGACACAGCTTCAGACCAATAGGAGAGTTGGCGTGGTCCTCCAGCCAATGGGAGTGAATGAGGGGTGGGTCCAGCAGGCCAACACATGACCATCAGCTTTGCAGACGCAGTGTCACTGTGACGGGGGACTGAGTGTGAAGGAGTGGGAGAGACAGCAGATACTGTGAGAGAGATGGATGTAGTGTGGACTGGGAAGGTTGATAAACACTGTTTCAGTCTGCTGGACCTGAATTAGATATTCCGAGTAAATTAGAACCAAAAGAACTGCGGATGCTGTAAATCACACGCAACAACCAGAAGGTACTGGAAAAGCTCAGCAGATCTGACAGCATCTGTGAAGAGAAATCGGTTCGCATTTTCGATCCAGTGACGCTTCCTCAGGAACTGACGTTGCTGAGAAAAAACTGTCGGTTTTTATGCAGAAGATAGGGGTTAAGGAGTAACTGATAGGTGGGGATAGAGTCCAAAGAGAGATATAGGTGCAGTTGGACAAAGGTGTGGATAACAATCTGAGGGGGAGGTGAATAGCTGTTTATGGGGACTGTTAGTGGCTAACCATATGTAATGTGTAATGGAAGGCTACGTAATAACAAGGCCTGGTATGTGGGGTATGGGGCAAAGACACTAGGACGTGGGAGAGTTCAGGACCTAAAATTATTGAATTTGATGTTGAAGCCAGAGGGTTGCAGGGTCCCCGACTGGGAGATGAGGTGTTGTTCTTCCAGCTTGTGTTAAGGTGTGGCTCTGGAAAAGCACAGCAGGTCAGGCAGCATCCAAGGAGCAGGACAATTGACGTATTGGGTATGTCAGTAATTCATCATAAATGTGGGTGGTGGAATACGGCTGACAGACAAATAGGGAGCGGTGTTTGGGGTTGGGGGAAGGGAGCTATGGAGGCAATAGGTAGTTGTAGGTGGAGGGTAGTGGTGAGAGAGTGTAATGGACAATTGGAAAGGAAGGTGGACAGGTGGGACTGTTCAAAAGGGTTGTGCCGAGTTGGAGGGTTGAATCTGAGATAAATTGGGGGAGGGGAGATGAAGAAATCTTGATGCCGTGTGGTTGAAAGTTCCCAAGGTGTACTTCCACCAGGTGTCGGGTGGCTCGGAGTTGGGGGTGGAGGACTTGCATGTCCTTGGCAACGTGATGCCGGAGGGGGTGGGGGGTAGCCGAAGTGGTCAGCCACAACCTCTTGCAGTGGCAAGCGAAGGTGCCTGGAGTGGAGGATGGGTTGGTGGGGACCGTAGATCTAACGTGGAAGTCACAGAGGGTATGGTCTCTGTGGAATGCTGAAAAGGGTGGGGAGGGAAATATATCTCAGGTGGTTGGATCTGATGGTGCAAATAGCAGAGAATGATGCGTTGTATCTGGGTGGAAGGTGAGGATGGTGGGATTCCATCTTTGTTGCATTTGAAGGGGTGGGGTTCAAGGGCAGTGGTGTGGGAAGTGGAGGAGATACACTGGAGGGCATTGTTGACCACATGTGAGGGGAAATTGCAGTCCTTGAAATAGGAGACCATTTGGTATGTTCTGGAGTGTTCTGCCAGCTTGTATCAAGCTTCACTGGAACACTGCAGTAAGCATGAGACAGAGATGTTGGACAGGGAGCAGTCTTGTGTGTTAAAGAGCCGGCAACTGGAAGCTCAGGGTCTTTTTTGCAGGCGCAATGTAGATCATCAGCCACCATTTCCACCACCGCCACTGAGATGCTAGAAGGTTCCTGTCTCCTCCATTAACAGCTTTCCATCTTCCCACTCCTTTGTCTTTCCAAATGTTCCTGTCTCTCTTTGGGCTCTGTCCCCACCTATTAGTTACTCTTTAACCCCTATCTCCTGCAGTCCAAAGATGTGTAGGTCAAGTGAATTAGCCCAGCTAAAGTTCCCGTAGTGTTCAGGGATTTGCATTAGTCCGGGGAAATGGAGAGAAATAGGGTAGGGGAATGGGTCTGGGTGGGATTAACTTCGGAGGGTGGGTGTGGAATGGTTGTGCCGGAGGGCCTGTTTCCTGAAGGGATTCTAATTTTCCCAGCTGTCATCGGTTCTGAGGAAAGGTCACTGGACCCATGATGACCCTTGGTGCGTGCAAGAGGTGGAAAGGGGAAAGTGGCAGCAGAAACCAGATGAAATGTATCAGTGTAGACTGGGAGGGTTTAGTTACACTCTGTGCAGGTCGTCAGTCTGAACTAGAAACTCTTGGTCCCACGTTTGCAGCAAAGGGGAAGATGGCTTGGTCCTCAGGCAGTGACAGGACCTGGGTTATGGCTGCCATCTTTATTTGGGGTAAGGTACCGCAAGGAGCATGCACGTGTCCTCTTCCTGGGTGGGGGCGGGGTGATTTGAAGAGGAGCATTTACACATCAAACACATACCAAGAGAAGTGTTTGCCTTCACTATTCATCTTGCACTAACTGTGAGCTTTGTTTTGTGAATTCATTTTATAGGATATTAATTGAGAATAATTGAGACTGGGATCTCAAAAAACAAGTTTCTATAGTCAGCGGAGTCATCAGGGTCTGAATATCATTGGCATTTAACTGTGAAACGAGAGAGTTTTGTCTGTTCTGTCTGTGGCAAAATACCTTCAATATTTTTGTCAAGCCAAAAGCAGAAAGATGTTCAAGTCCGTGGTTGGATCACCCTTGGGGGGTGTGTTGAATTCTTGGCCTGCAGCTGTGGAAGGAGGTATTGGCCTGAGAGAGATCACAGATTTATCCAAATTACACCTCGTCTTTTTGCAGGAACTGTCAGATTTAGTCTCAATCATCCACTTTATAATGTTAAATTGTAAACTCCCTATTTCCAATTCTCTGCAAATTTCTCATTGAAATTCCTTGTGGACTCAAATTCCAGCACCATTTCAGGTGGAACGTTCCAGATTCTGACAACTGTCTATTCATTCAGAAACTGCTGAAGTCCATTTTGACTCTGGGGTTACAAAGGGTTGAATTGAAAGGTGCAATTCTGGTCCTGAGCTCCCATTGAGGTGCATTGGAACAGTACAGGAGGCTGAGGGCAGTGTAGATTAGATTAGATTAGATTAGATTAGATTAGATTACTTACAGTGTGGAAACAGGCCCTTCGGCCCAACAAGTTCACACCGCCCCGCCGTAGCGCAACCCACCCATACCTCTACATTTACCCCTTACCTAACACTACAGGCAATTTAGCATGGCCAATTCACCTGACCTGCACATCTTTGGACTGTGGGAGGAAACCGGAGCACCCGGAGGAAACCCACGCAGACACGGGGAGAACGTGCAAACTCCACACAGTCAGTCGCCTGAGGCGGGAATTGAACCCGGGTCTCTAGCGCTGCGAGGCAGCAGTGCTAACCACTGTGCCACCGTGCCGCCCACTAGTGTAGGTGTGAGCAGACAACAAAAATGGCAGGGCTGCACTAAGAGTGCTGTTTGATTCAATGAGAGTGTTTTGGAGTTGGATGTAAATAGTGAGGTTAGACAGGGAAAAGGTGAAGCTGAAACTCAGTTTTAGTTCAGGCCTTTCAGAAATTCACAGTCCCAATGGAAATAGCCAATTTGTCAGTGATACCTGCGGAGTATTTAAGTTTTTAAAGTATGACATATCAGCTTAAATAAAGACTTTTTTTTGTTATTATAATGGACATGTTTAAAGTGAAGGAAGGTTGCTCAATCATTTAAATTCTCTTAATGGGAGTAACTAGATGAATGTGACAGGGCACCTCAGAGCCGTGGTGTGCTCGTCTTGCACAATGTGGGAAATAAGGGACGCTTCCAGTGTGCCTGACGGCTGTGTGTGCAGGAAGGGTTCCCATCAGCAGCTACTGGGAAACTGCTTTCCAGAGCTGGAGCTGAGAGTGGACTCACTGTGGAGCATCTGCGATACTGAGAATGTTATGGACAGCACGTTTAGTGAGTCCGTCACACTGCAGGCGAGAGTTACACATGCAGAAAGGGAATGGGTGACCATCAGATCAAGTAAAAGGCTCAGGAAGGGAGTGCAGGACTCCCCAGTCATCGTTCCACTTCTCAAACAGATACTGTATACTGCTTGGGATTCTGTAAGGGTGGGAATGGGTGGGGTGGCTTCTCGGGAAATCAGCAACAGCCAGGTTCATGACACCACACAGAGCTCTGCTGCACAAAGCGGGAGGAAAGAGAGGAAACACAGCTATAGTGATAGAGGATTCAATGGTCAGGGTTAGGGCGGGCACTGCTGTGGCCGCAGACATGAATCCAGGATGGTACGTTACCTCCTGGAGCTAGGATCCACGAAATCATGGAGCGGCTGCAGGACTTTCTGGAGCTGGAGGGGAAAGTCAGTGGTTGTGGAACACATAGATACCAATGACATTGGTAAACAACGGGATGAGGGCCTGAAAGCTGGATATAGGGAGATCAGGGATGCATTAAAATGTAGCTCCTGAAATGCAATAACGCGAGACTTGCACCCAGTGCTATGTGCGAGTGAGAGCATGAATAAGAGGGCAGATCAGCTGGATATGTGGCTGGGGGAATGGTGTACCAAAGAAGGCCTTAGATTCTTCCGGCACTGGGACTGTTTCTGGGTGGGACCTGTACCAGCCTGAGCGGTTACCCCTGGGCAGAGCTGGGAGAAATTCCCTGGTGGGGGCTATTGCCAGTCCCATTGGTGAGGTTGTAACTAGTCTGGCAGGGGGATTGGAATTAAAGTGTAGGCTTAGATGGGTCAGATTCAGGTCAGGGAATGGGAGGTAGAATATGAGTGATGTAGCCAGCAGCTCAGAAAGCCAAAGGAAAGGAGGATTAAACGAAGATTGAGTCCCTGTTCATCCATCAGTCCTGACATCCCAGGAATCAGAGTCAACAAAATATGGAGCTGTACATTTCTCTGTCTCCATGTGCTTCAGCAAAATGGTGGAAATCTGTAATAAAACCAAAACGTGCTTGAGATCCTCAGCAGGTCTGGCAGCATCTGAAATGGTGACAGATGCAGGAAACACTGCAGCCTTGAAGAAGTCACACCAAGCACTATAATATCAGTTACACGCTGAGTGCCAGAACATGGGACGACAGTAAATAGTAGCTTGATAATCAGCATGAATACGATGTGGTTAGAAAGTTGACGTTTCGGGTCAGGACTATTCATCGGGACTGACAAAGGGTCCTGACCAAATCATAAACCTTTCTGCTCCTCTGATGCTGCCTGACCTGCTGCGCTTTTCCGGATCCACATTATATTGACTCTGACATCCAGGATCTGCAGCCCTTAACTATTTTCACATCCCAGGAGTCAGACTGATGACCCACCTTTATTCTCTCTCAATAACCAGGATAGCGCTCCTTGTGAAAGGGGAACAAAGGTACACACAGTACTACAGGTGTGGTCTCACCAAGGCCCTTCCAGAAAGGGATCCCTGCTCCTATACACGAATCCTCTCACCAGGAAGGTCGCACATCACTTACATTCTCCACTGCTTCCCACTCCTGTCTGCTTCTGAGAAGAGGGAATCTCGGAGAAATACAAAATAAAATGGGGTCAGAGTCTCTGGTATAAAACTGTTGAATACAATGCCTCCATATTCTCCATACTGGCCATCAAGCACACATGCCTGGTGTGATCATCTAAACACTTCTTCAAGGCTGCAGTGTTTCCTGCATCTGTCACCATTTCAGATGCTGCCAGACCTGTTGAGGATCTCAAGCACTTTCTGTTTTCTCTGTTGTAGAGTACTGAAAGGGGAGATTTGTAGTTGAGAAATTCAAATTGAACTTCATGTTGCTGGATCCGTGCCGATCTGAATATCATTGGCCTTTTCATCTGGATGGAAAGGTGTGCATTCTGCCCGTAGACGAATATTTCAAATGTCAGTGTGACTGAAAAAAAGTACTGGGACAGCGAATTCCATGTTAGCGTGGTGGCAGTGGAGAGAGATTTCATTGGTTTTTGAAAGTTTAAAAAATCATGGCATATTTCCAAGGAACAATTAAGCCACAGATTGGGTTTGTATTAGGGCAATTTACCATGAAACCAAAAAGACAAAAGGATTCCTGCATCATGGAAAAAGCTATGAAAGTGGGATTGTTGTAATGGAGTGAATTATCGATCATGGATTGTAATCCATTGGCGTTGTCACGTCGGTTCCAGTGCCCCGTGGGGAAACACGGGAAATGCGATAAGTGCAGTGTAGGTTTCAGCTATGAAACTGGAAAGGTGCCAAAGAAATTTACAAGAATGATGCCAGGCCTTTGAAGAAAGGATAGGGAAGGTGATTCAGGAGATGAGTGACAGTAATAGGGTGGTTGTTATGGGGGACTTTAACTTTCCTGATATTGATTGGGAAAGCTATAGCTCAAATTCTTTAGATGGGTCAGTGTTTGTTCAATGTGTGCAGGAGAGTTTCCTGACACAATATGTAGACAGGCCAACAAGAGGTGAGGCCATACTGGATTTGGTTCTGGGTAACGAACCAGGCCAGGTGTTAGAATTAGAGGTAGGTGAGCACTTTGGGGATAGTGACCATAATTCGGTGATTTTTACACTCGTGATGGAGAGGGATAAGTGTGTACTACAGGGCAAGAATTATAGCTGGGGTAAGGGAAATTATGATGCGGTGAGGCATGACTTAGGATGTGTGGCTTGGAAAAGTAGACTCAAGGCAAGAGTGTAAATGATATGTGGAGCTTGTTCAAAGAGCAACTATTGAGTGTCCTTGATAATTATGTACCTGTCAGGCAGGGAGGAAAGGGTCGTGCGAGGGAGCCGTGGTTTAATAAGGAATTGGAATCCCTTGTTAAATGGAAGAGGGCGGCCTATCCCAAGATGAGACGTGAAGGTTCAATGGGGGCGATTGAGAGTTACAGTATCCTTTGTGGACCCATAGTTTGAATGCATGCATTGTAAAGGAAAGTGAAATTCCTTCATGCCATTCCATCCTGGTAGCTTGCTGAATTGTATAATTTCAGCAGACTGCTGTATAAAGCCATTTGTAATTCACACAGTTAACTTGTAGTACAATTTGGTAGAACTAACCTTCAGCTCTACTTTAACATGTCCAGATTTGCTATGCCACAAAAATACAGCATGACATCAATGGTAATACATGCCTAAAGTACATAGGGTACTTGTTGAACACTTTTCCATTAGAACAACCTTTGGCTGTTTTCCCCAGCACCTTGCTTCAATGTACATTACATCGGCTTGAATTCAAGCTGATTTCATATGTTTAATATCCTGTTTCTGCTGCTGGTCTAATACCAGCTCTGAAAATTCATTGTATAATTCTTTTTGTTGAAATCTGGAGGACAAAATGGGGACGTGAGATAGCTTTGGCAAATAGGATTAAGGAGAATTTCAAAGAGGTTTTCAAATACATTAAGGACAAAAGAGTAACTTGGGAGAAAATGGGGCCCCTTAAAGATCAACAAGGCCATCTATGTGTGGAAACATAGGAGATAGGTGAGACACTAAATTACTATTTTATGTAAGTATTTTCTAGAGAGAAGGATCTGGAAGCTAGAGAATGTGGAGGAATAAATAGTGATATTTTGAAAGGTATCCATATTACAGAGGATGTCTTAAAATACATAAAGGTGGACATATCCTCAGGACCTATCCCAGAACTTTGTGGGAAGCTAGGGAAGAGACTGCTGGGTCCCTTGCTGAGATATTTGTATCATCGATAACCAGGGTGAGTTTCATAAAGACTAGAGGGTGGCTAATGTGGTGCCATTATTTAAGAAAGGTGATAAGAAAAAGCCAAGGAACTATTAGACCAGTCACCCTTAATGTCACTGATGGGTAAGTTGGAGGAGGGGATTCTGAGGGACAGGAGTTACATGTATTTGGAAAGGCAAGCACTGACTGGGGATAGTCTATTTGCCTCTGTGCATGGCAAATCATGTCTCACTAACTTTACTGAGTTTTTGAAGAAGCGACAAAGAAGACTGATGAAGGCAGAGCAGTAGAAGTTGTCTGTATGGACTTCAGCAAGGCATTCAACAAAGTTCCACACAGTAGGCGGGTTAGCAAGGTTGGATCACATGAAATCCAGGGAGAGCTGGCCATTTGGATACTAAATTGGTTTGAATGTAAGGAATGGAGAGTGGAGGGTTGTTTTTCAGACTGGAGGCCTGTGACCAATGGTGTGCCACAATGATCAGATGGACCAATGGGCCAAGGACTGGCAGATGGAGTCTAATTGAGATAAGTGTGAGTGTTACAAGATGATTAGGGGGTTAGATAGGGTTGACAGTGTGAACCTTTTCCCGCGTATGGAGTCGGGTATTACAAGAGGGCATAGCTATAAATTAAGGTGGGGAAAGTAGATATAGGACTGAAGTTAGGGGTAGGTTCTTCACTCAGCGAGTCGTACGTTCATGGAATGCCCTGCCAGTAGCAGTGGTGGACTCTCCCTCTTTATGGGCATTTAAGCGGGATAGGTATATGGAGGATAGTGGGTTCGTATAGGTTAGGTGGGCTTGGATCGGCGCAACATCGAGGGCCAAAGGGCCTGTACTGCGCTGTATTCTTCTATATGTTCTATATGTCTCAGGGGTCTGAGTTACAGGGAGAGGTTGGACAAGCGAGGACCTTGTTGTTTAGTGCAGAGGAAACCGAGGGGAAATATTTTACAGAAGTGTATAAGAATATGAGAGGCATGGGTAAGGTGAATGCACTCAGTTTGTTTCTCAGGGAACCAAGGACTGGAGGGCATCAGTTTAAGGTTAGAGGAAAAAGAATAAAAGGGAAGCTGAGGGGCAACTGTTTTACATAGAGGGTGGTATGTATATGGAATGAGCTGCCAGTGGAAGTGGTTGAGGTGGGTACATTAACAACATGTAAAAGGTATTTGGACAAATACATGGATAGCAAAGGGTCAGAAGCAGATGGGCCAAGTGCAGGGAAATGGGGTTAGCGTGGATGGGCATTCTGGTCAATATGGGCCAGTTTGGGCCAAAGGGCCTGTCTCTGCTGTAGGATTCTCCAACTCGAAGTGTATTTATCATTTCTCCCACTCAGTCTGTTGGTATACTGGGGTGTATTCCATCAGGGCAAGGAGACTTGTGTACCTTTAGCTCCATTAACTTGCCCAGCTCTAACTCTTTCATGATAATGGTCGTTTCCAAGTCCTCACCTTCCTCAGTCTCCTTATCAATTACTGGCATGTTCTTCGTGTTCTCCACTGTGAAGACTGACTGCTGTGTACTCATATTCCTGAATCCTGCTGGATAGGAATAACGAGGCACAGAACTCTGAGAGGTCTTCTTTGAGACTTTATTGATGAGACATGATAGTTACCTGGATATTTTACGTGCAAAATGCCTTTCGGCAGCATCAGGTCCAATGTACGGCTCCCATTCTTCTACCTTTTTTGGTTTGTGACTTTGAATACAGACTGTCTCCATGACAACGGCAGTTCAAAAGGCTAGTTCAGTTAAGCACTTTGTGGTTAAACCACACATCCGTCCCCCCTTGACCCCGTGGCTTCCTCAAGTACCTGACAGGCGATTCAGTTTCAGAGGGGCTGTCTATCGGGATTCTGATGTGGAGGAGCTGGGGTTGGGGTGGAGTGGACAAAGTTAAAAACCACACATCTCCAGGTTATATTCCAACAGGTTTATTTGGAAGTACAAGCTTTTGGAGTGTGCTTTGATTTTTAACTTGATCAGGATTATCTCTGTGGTAACAGTTAAGTGCTTCAACAATTACAGAGGCCATATGTTCCGCAAACAATAGGTTTCCCTCTAGCAGTGTAAACTGCTATTCCGGCCCTGGGGATAGCTACTCATCACTTTTTATCCCCAATCCCATCAAGCTTCCTGTTGATATTTGAAGTTTTTCTAATCTCCTAATTTTTTCTTGGTGTCTTTGCCAATTTGTATGCCTTCTATTTCACTTTTATAGACTCCCTTATTTCGTTAGACACCCATGGCAGATTACTCCTTTTCCGACAGTCCTTCCTTTTCACTGACATATACTTTTGCTGAGCACTTCGAAAAATTCTTTGATATTCCTCCACTGTCTGTCAACTGTCCCACCGTAAAGTCTTTGCTTCCAGTCGACATTAACCAACTCCTGCCTCATCCTATTGTAGTCTCCTTTGTTTAAGCACAGGATCTTGGGATTGGATTTAATCTTCCCGCTTTCCATCTGTGTTCTAAATTCAACCAGACTTATCACAAGTCTTTTATCCAATTACGAGGTGAGGCGATGTTTCCTGGGTGTTTTGGGTTTCATTGTCAGAGACCTTGGCTTTGTAATAAAGTACAGGATAGATATTCACAACGGAGTATTCTGGACGCTGTGAATGTCCTTCACAATCTAAAACCATAAATCACTGTTTCCCCTCAGTTTAAAATTGCAAAATCATTATCTCCTACAAGCTTCCTCACTATCTAAGTTTGGAACGCTAATCCACCTAACTATCCTGCTTTTTCCGAAAATCTTTGGTGAAGGTGGTGAGTTTTGGATTCAGCTTTCCAGTTATTGCCGTAAGAAGATAAGCACTGGGCACAGGAGAGGCAATGCAGCCCATCGAACCAGCTCCACCATTTAATACCATGAGGATTGAGCTCACCTCGGTCTCAGCTGGATGTTCCCGCCTGTTCTCCCTCACCCTTCGACTCATTGCAAATTAAAAACCTGTATCTCTTCGTTAAATTTGCTCATGTCCTGGCATCCATCACATTTTGAATAGCGAATTCCACTGGTTCAAACACATCGAGATAGGTACATTCTTCTTCATGAGAATAGAATAGTCCCTAAAATACAGAAACAGGGTATTCACCCATCGAGTCCACACTCTATGATGAGCATCCCATTTAGACCCATCCATTCCCTGTATCCCTGCATTTCCCATTGTTAATTGCCTAAACGGCTCATGCATGGACCCAGTGGGCAATTTGGCATGACTACTCCACCTGACCTGCACATGTTTGGACTGTGGGAGGAAACTGGAGCACCGAACAAAACCATGCAGACATGGGGAGAATGTATAAACTCCACACAGTTGCCTAAGGCTGGAATCAAACCCGGGTCCCTGACGCTTTGAGACAGCAGTGCTAGCCACTGAGCCACCTCTGCTTAAAATCTGTTGCCCAATATTAACCTCCCCACCCCGCAATTGGCTGAATGTGTATTTCTTACGTCATAAATCGGGTTGTCTAAGGGGATGTCTCAGTAAAATCCAGTGACAGCCCACATGTCCTGTGTGTTTGAACGGATATCCTATACACAAGACCCTCCAGCCCACACTTTCTTTCACTTTTCAGAGACAGGTCTCCAGAGGCTTCATGGGGACTACAACTCCCACAGTCCCTGAGGCAGGGACCACACGTGTGCGGGGAAAACCAGTACTGTACACGTACAGAATGTCGGCGGGTTTTGTAGCATGTGCTTTGGGGTAACTAGCGGAAAGCATTTCACACTTTGATTGGCTGGTGAAGCGATTCATCTGCTTGTAGTATTGATTTGTTGGGGGATCAAGATGTCACTACACGCACATGGGACCAAGTTCCATTCCCAACTTGTCATAACACTGGGGAATCGACCAATGGGAAACAAAGAAGGATCTGACCCATTCTCCCAGACTAAAGGTTCCTCTTCTGTCCAGGATCTGCCACCTCCCTTTCTGTTTCCTTTTGTTTCATTCTGCTGTTACATTATTGCCTTGCAGCAACTGAAGGGAAAGGAAGTGAACCCAGAAAGGGTGCAGAGTCTAACCAGGGACGGGAAGTGGTGGCATGGATCTGTTTATCAGTAACTCCATGAGAATGTGGAGGGTGCATTTTAGGGGGTAGCAGAGTCAGAATGGTGGGAGAGAGTAAGTGCGCTGGAGGGTTACAGCTTCGGGGGAACAAAGGGGAAAAATATTCCAGAGAAACTAGAATTGTCTGTTCTGAATTTCTAATCTGTACCTATTCATTTATATAGGGTGCTAGATGGTGAAGATTTGCAGACTGAAATCTCAAAATCATGTGCCAATCGTGATTGAGTCATCCAGAATTTGACAAACCATAGATGGGGAATTACTCGGCCAAAGTCCTGCAACACTCTACCTCCCAGCATTGTCGGTCTATCTGCACCAAATGGACTGCAATTGTTTCAAGATGGCAACTCACTACCATGTTCTCAAGGGTAACTAGAGATGGGGAATAAATGCTGGCTGAGCCAGTGATGCCCATATCCTGGAAATGGTTTCTATCTCTAGTTGCTGAAACCCGGTTGATGTTACTGCAGGATGATGAGGGGTGCTGAGTGCATCCTCCAGGAGGCAGCACCATCACATTATTCCTGCCCACACCCACACAGTAACACCGCAACATCACTAGAACAAAAGGCAGTGAAGCCAAAGGAGGACTTAGATATAGTTCTTCGAGGTAAAGTCATCAAAGGGGATTGGAACAAAGCAGGAACCGGAGACTGAGCTGGATGGTCAGCTGTTTCCCATTGAATGGTGAAGCAGAATCGAATGGCCGCCTCCTGCTGCTATCTCCCAGGTATGTATAAGCCATGGAGCCTGGGTCGGAAGAAGTAGGCAGGACAGGGATTCTCCAGGAGATTGCATCTCCACATCAGTTTTCAGTGAGGGATGGTTTGATGGATTTTATTTAACATTTGTCTATTATATTTTAAAAAAAACTTGCTCACCTTGTGTTAAAGTTTATTGCACAATAAATAAAAGAAAATATCTGAATATAACAGTTTTTAAAATTTCAATTGCCCTTTAGAACAAAATCCTGTCTCTTCCCGGACACCGTCACTTTCCAGTTACTCAAACTCCAGGGAAATATTCCCTCCCTGTCTGAACCTTTGGTTAGATTTAACTGCATTTCATTTATCATTCTGTGAGCTGTGAAGCTTTCTTTATTCCCCATTTCTCCTACCCAGAAGTTATCACACATAGCTGAGCAACCTTGCAACCATCAAAATCATCATTACATCATTTTTCTTTTTGATAACCTATAATCACCAGCAGTAAACCATTTGTGTAATCAATTGAATATTTATAAACAAAGCCCATTATGGGCAAAGCAAACCATCACAAGTGACAGAGTGGGAAGGGATTAAATCAAAGTAGAGTTGGGGGGAGGAGGAGGCAGCTGTGGAGATAAAGCACTGTATCCCCTGTGGTGCCCACCTCTATCTAAAGGCATCGAGAGCATTGATACAGACCACATGCTCCTTCTCCAAGGACACCCTGCTGTGAAGCCTTTATCCTCAATCATAGAATAGAATCCTAACAGTGTGGAAGGAGAGCATTGGCCCATCAAGCCCCACCGACCATCCGAAGAACATCACGCCCAGAACACTCCATCCCTGTAATACTGCATTTCCCATGGCTGATCTACCTAGTCTGCACATTCCTGGTCATTGTGGGCAATTTAGCATGACTGATCCACCTAACCTGCACATCTTTGGACTGTGGGAGGAAACCAGAGCACCTGGAGGGGACCCACACTATCATGGGGAGAATGTGGGAACTCCACACAGGCCGTTGGCCAAGGCTGGACTCCAACCTTGTACCTGATAGTGTGAAGCAGCCGTGCTACAATCACAATTTGAATCAAAACAGATGATTGCTGCTCCTTGTCACGTTGCTGTTTTTAGAGACTTACTGCCCAGAGAGACATCCTGAGGTTCATAAAGTGGCAATGTAAGTTCAGTCAACTCCAGCCCAGTTAATGTGGTAAACAACAAAAACATCAATACTCCAACAGTGTCATCATGTACAAGGTCCACTCCTAACATCAGAATCAGTGACCTGCAGTCCACACGGAGCAGGGGAATGACCACTTCCCTGTGAGCACTCACTGGTCTCTCAAGCATGTTGAAGACGCAGCAAATCCCTTGTCACACAGAGGGGTGAACAGCTCCTACCCAGAGAGAACCCGCTGGGGTCTCAGGGGATGGGATGAATCACTGAATCCCCTCTCCCACACTGACCATCTGAATGGCCTCTCCCCGTGTGGGCTCGCTGGGGACTCCGCAGATGCTGCATTTGAGTGAATCTCCCCCCACACTGGGAACAAGTGAATGACCTTTCCACAGAGTGAGCTCGCTGGTGTTTCAGCAGGTCAGAGGACTGAGTGAATACTTGCCCACACACTGAGAAGGTGAATGGCTCTCCCCGGTGGGAATGCACTAATGTCTCCGAAGGTGTGAGATTTGAATGAATCCTTTCTCACACATGGAGCAGGTGAAGGGTCTAAATCCTCTGTGCCATCTCTGGTGCCTCAGCAGATTGTAAGATCGAGTAAATCCCTTCCCATACGTGGGGCAGGTGAACGGCCTCTCCGCAATGTGACTGTGTCGGTGAGTGTCCCACTGGGTGGGGTAAGTGAATTCCTAATTCTGATGGAGTACGTCCTCCTGTTTTCTCAGTTGTTATTGACAATCTCATTCCCCTCGCACCAGAACCTGTTCCAGTGTTACAGAAACAGCAGAATAGTCAGCTGCAGCTGTTCACCTGACTGATCACTGGACACGAACGGTTCACTCTCCACAGATTCTGCCAGACCTGCTATTTTTTCCAGCAATTTCTGACTTTTTTTCTGATTTCCCAGCATTTGCAGATGTTTAGTTTTCCAATACTCATCTTGTCTGTTGCAGAGGAGTTTATTGATGAAGTTAGAGGGTTTTGAAAGTTGTACGTTAGGTCACACATCAGCTATGATCATCATGAATGGCAGGGCAGAGTTGAGGGGCTGAATGGCCTCCTCCTGTTCCAATGCAAGTTATCCAGCGGCAGCTTGTGGTAACATTTCCCCTCACTGCTCACTTAACCTCCATGTCGAACACACTGTTACTGACTGAACAAACCTCCTGTGTTTGAACTAAACCTGCTCATGTTCAGTGGCTCCCTCTCCTGCCACCCGGGTTTAACTCTCATCATGGAATGCTGTCTTGTATTACTGCGGGAATGCCCACAAGGACTAATCCTGGAGTCTGTATCCCCTGGGATCCACAATCACCGTTTATTTCCTTCTTCCTCTTTCATTCTGGCTATTGAGCTCTCGGTTTCAATCCTTTCTCCTGTCATGCTCTTCAACATGCCCATGTGGGAGGACGAGAGGTAGCTGGAAATTAACGAAGGGAAGTGGGGATTAGGCGGAATCACGAGGAGAGGTGACAGCAAAGACAGTTCTCATTGTAACGGCAGAGTTTTTCCGTGACCCAGTGAGTGGTGAGGCACCTTAGTTTGTGGGCGGAGACAGATTCAATCAGGGATTTGGTAAGACCCTCAGACATTCACCTTTCCATCTGATTGTTAACTCAGATAGAAAGAAAGGTGCACATTTAGATAGCACCTTTAATGATCTGGGGAATTGAAACATGCTTCCAACCCAATGATTTCAACCACAAATCTCTGAAAACACAGACACAAAGCTTTCTATTTGTACCAGGCTGTCTCTGAGCCTCCTCTATTCTTGAGAAAAGCGTTTTGAGCTGTTCAGCCTTTCCTGGTGATTATAACCACTATGTTCCTGTAAGATTTGTTATTGAACCTTTATTTCCCTGTTCCTTGTGAGTGATGAAAGTAGCATAAACAGTTCCTGACCTGTGAGGGGTTTCGGTTGCAGTATTAATATTTACAAATCCATTCCCACCCTCACACACAGTGTGAAATTGATGTAAAACTGAAGGGAAGGAGTGAGTGAGCACCCACAGAATCATATGTATCTGAGTGGAATGAACCTGGCATGAGGAAAATGGGACAACAATCACAACTAGTTAGAATCTCAGAATCCACTGGGTGCAGAAAGAGTCTATTCGGCCCATCGAGTCTGTAATGACCTGCTCACCCACCCTACCCAGATAACCCTACATTAAACATGCCTCGCCCAACCCACCTAAATTGCACACTGCGGCCATGTTAGCATTGCTAATCCAGTAACGTTACACATCTGTGGGAGGGTCACAAATTACATCCAAATGCTCGGAATTGTGGATGAAGGCTCACAAATACTTGACTCTGATACAAATGCTCTGCTTTTCAAAATAAAATCTGGGGGAAACTGCAACCGGAAAGATTTCTGATTATCTTAGGAGGAAGAGAATTCAAACTCGCGCTATTGACCCAGGGGATGCAGTGAAAGTTACAGATGTCTGGGAACCATCAAAAATTTAACAGGTTGTGAGCAAGGTGGGAGTGAGACAAGGACATAAAGACAGTCTGTCACACGGGGGAAGGCAGGATACATTAAATAGCAGAAATGCTAGTCCCTCAAGGCCACGGGGAATGGAGTTAGGGCTGGGAATGAAACAAGGAAACAAGGTGTGCAGCTGTCAAAGAAATATGTTAAAAAAACAGATAATAAAAGCATAGAGGGCAGAGTTCAGTCTGAATTTTTTGCTGTCAATGGTGAGTACAAAAAGCTGTAAAGCGTGGGGAGTTCTATTACAAGCCAACACATACCCAGGATTGGCCAAGTGTGCTGTAACTTGCTGATATATTTTTTCTGACATTTGTAGTTAAAGTCTGATGACGCTAGTAACTTTTCAAATTGGATTGGAGTTTAATATTCTGGAGAAATGTCAAATAAATCACATTGATCACATTCTGCAGATCTTAGTCCATAACCCTGAATGTTCCCGCATTTCAGTTACATCCATGTCCTGCCGGTGAGACAGGATATATAGGGATGGTGACGTTGGTGTCTAGGACATTGTAAGCTATGATTCTGTGCGTATGACTGTGTCAGCTTGTTGCTTGACTAGTTTGCGTTCCAGCTCACCCAATAAGATATTAGCAGGGTGAGACACTACAGTTGGAGTTCCTCTGGTCGCCAGTTCCTTTCCTTTCTGCTTTTTAAAAATGTCATTCTCTCTCACTCTCCCCTTTGCAGATTCTGACACAAGTGTCTCAACATTGAATCATGACAAAATTAAAAAAAAACATGTCTCTACAAGAAAACCAATGGAGGAAAATATATTATTCTTGCATCAACTGCATTTTTAAACAACAACAACAGCGGCCTGTCCCTGCCGCCTCCGGTTGTCAGTTTCAGCTGTCCGCTGTAGTGGACATTATAGGGCAAGCCAAACAAAGAACAACCAGGGAATTCCTATAAGCATGGCACTCATCAACAAACTCCATCAACAAACATATCGCCCTGGACCCAATATACCGGCCACTACAGCAGACAGCTGAAACTGACAACCGGAAGCGGCAGGGACAGGCCACTATAAATGCCGGAGGAAACACCACAGAAGCGCTTCACAGGAGGCTCCCAAGCACTGAGGATGTCACATAGAGAGGGGACGAAACGTTTGCAACAAAAATTAGTTTAGTCTTGCTAACAACTACAGAGAAGTTTATATTTGAATTTAATCCAATCTTCCCTAGTACCTATACAGTAATATAAAAATCCATTTTATTTCCAATCAACACACCGTCAAAAGAATCCATTATTTCTGATGCAACACGCACTGTTAAAAAAAAGACTTTTGCTCATTTGAATGATCTGTGCAATCCCAGCCTTATAAATTTAGAAAATCCTAATTACCTTTCCCTTCAACAATTCTTGTTCATTTTTGCAGATTGCACAGTCAAACAGCAAGATGAAATTTATCATCATTCATAAGTATGCTAATAGAATCTTGAAAATCTGTATGTTGCTCATATATATATGTTCATTTCAGTCCATAGAATATAGAACAGTACAGCACAGTACAGGCCCTTTGGCCACGATGTTGCTCTGATCTTTTATCCTACTCTAAGATCAAACTAACCAACATGCCCTTCATTTACTATCATCCATGTGCCTATCCAAGAGTCGCTTAGATGTCCCTGATGGATCTAAATCTACTACCACCACTGGCAGTGCATTCCACATACTCACCACTACCTATAAAGAAACTATCTCTGACATCTCCCCACAAATTCCCCCATTCACCTTAAAATTATGCCACTTTGTGGGGAAAAGTCTTTCATTATCCACTCTATCAATGCCTCTCATCATCTTACACACAGCTATCAAGTAAACTCTCATCTCTTTCACTGCAATGACCAAAGCCCCAGCTCTGTCAACCTTTATTCAGAAGACATGCCTTCCAGTCCAGGCAACATCTTGATAAATCTCATCTGCACCTTCTCTAAAGCTTCTGCATCCTTTGTCTAATGAGGTGATCAGAACAGAACACAATATTCCACGTGTAGTCTCATCAGGGATCCATAGAGCTGCAGCATAACCTCGTGGCTCTTAAACCCAATCTCCCCGCTAATGAAAGCCAACACACTATGCACCGTCTTCATAATCCTATCACCTTGGATGTCAGCTATGAGCGATGTATGGATATGCACCCCACGATCCCTCTGTTCCTCCACATTGTCAAGAATCCTGCATTTAATCTGAAATATGCATTCAAATTTGAAATTCCAAAATGAATAACTTCACATTTTCCCAGATTGAACTCCATCTACCGCTTCTCAGCCCAGCTCTGCATCCTGTCAATGTCCTCGAGCAACCGACAAAAGCCCTCCACACTATCCACAACTCCACCAACCCTCGTATCATTGGCAAACTTCCTAACCCACCCTTCCACTTTCTCATCCAAGTCATTGATAAAAATCACAAAGAGCAGAGGTCCCAAAACTAATCCCTTCAGAACACCATTGGTCACCGTGCTCCAAGCTGAAAACTATCCATGTAATCTCACCCTGCCTTGTATGGGCCAGCCAATGTATTATCGAAACAGGCAGGTTTCACTGTATCCCATGCCTCATTACTTTGTAAATGAGCCTATCATGTGGAACCTTATCAAACACATTGCTAAAATCCATATACACCACATCCACTACCTCACGAATGTGTTTGTCACATCCTCAAATTATTCAATAAGGTTTGTGAGGCATAACCTGCCGCTCACAAAGCCATGCTGACCATCTGTAATCAATCAATGCTTTTTCAAATAATGATAATTCCTGTCTCTCAGAATCCTCTCCAATAATTTGCCAACAACTGTTGTAATACTGACTCATCGATGATTCCCAGGATTATCTCAATTGCCTTTCTTGAATAAGGGAATAACGTTTGTCACTCTCCAATCATCTGGTATGACTCCAGTGGGCAGTGAGGATGCAAAGATCATTGCCAAAACACAGTAATCCCTTGCCTCCCTTCCCATAACAACCTAAGTTATATCCTTTCTGGCCCGGGGACTTATCTATTCCCAAGGTTTTTCAATATTTTCAGCATATTCTCCATCTTAGCATTGACCTGTTCGAGCATAACAGCCTGTTTCACGCTGTCCTCACAAAGGACAAGGTCCCACTCACTCATGAATACTGAAGCAAAGTCCTCATTAAGGACCTCCCCTACCTCCTCTGACTCCTGGCACAAGTTTGCTTCACTATAAGGGGTATAAATGTGGAATTATGCCTCAGCACTGAATTAATGTAGAGATATTGCAGTGAACAATCACTCGATTACTTTGAATATTGAATATTTTAACTGAGAAAACACAGTTGAATTGATTTGATTACATTTCACGTCATGCTAACGTTTATTGTATTTCGAACCACAATAAAAGTTTCCATTTTACATATATGAAACTAACTTAAATTAATCACACGCTTATGTGAGGAAAATAGAATTAGCATCTGCTTGTTCCTCCCTTTATCAATGACTGTTCATTTTGAAATTGTGGAAGTTGTACATTGTTGAAAGGAAGGGAACTTGTCTTCAGCTGAATTTTCACAATGAATGACTGATGCATTTTTAAAATCAAAGTACAATGATCACGCAATTTTGTCAATTTGTCTTTCAAAGAAATGTCATGAGATTCCTCTTTATTTAAGACTATCATTCATTCATTCATTCTATTGTTATTGTAAAATATTGTTTAATTCCCAGTCCATTACACACAGAAACTACCTAAGTAATTTCCATTCGAATTACTACAATAAACAGCTGATTAGGTTTCATTTGTGTCACCACTTTAAACATAATATTGCAGCCCTGCCGTCCTGAGAGGGAACATTATGAAAGGAGCTTGTGGAGCTGTGGTAGTGTCTCTATTACTAGTCCCGAGGGAAGCTTTCAAATCACACCTTCAACAGAAATATATCAAGAGCTGCTCTGAATGTTGATTAGAGAGTAACTAAGCACAGATTGAACTGCTTTTCAATCCAACATTAGATCTGCTTTTATCTATTATATCAATAATCACAAAATCTGATATTAATTGTGTCAGGTTACCAAGAAATATGTGTTGGAAAATTCGCTTTAGCCACTTTGCTTTTACAAAAGACTTACATCTGTCCCTGTTTTCTCTAACTGAAAGAAATCTGAAGAGGAATTTCACTTTTTCGAGAAAAGGGGAGGTGTTTCCCATATAAATTAATACTTCCTCGATTTACCCCTTTTCAGTTAATGTAAGGTTTCATAATAACGCTCTACTTTCGGATAGTGGGGATATCTGTATCTAATTCTGTCACTTATAAATTCCTGGAGAATATTTGAAAATGTTGCAGAATTAAAGATTACGATGTCTTAGCAATGAGATTGATCTTTTTTTGTTGCAAAGGGGCAAGTCCAAACAATTGAAACACATTAAACATTATTCTCTCGTGCTATAAATTGGAAATAAAGTTGATATCTTCTTCAGTAAACTAACAAATACTACCACCTATTACTTGTGGTAGCCTATCACCTATCAGCTGATTACCTACTTTGTAACTAAATGTTGTGATTCATCGAAATATTACTCTGACCTTTGATCAGTGAATTTGTAATTGTTGTTCAGTTTATGAATTGTCAGAAACGTGTTTTTATTTTTCCATTCACCTGTTCATTTTGACCGTAAGATTGAAATGTTTTGAAAATATTGGAGTTTGTTCATTTAAAAATAAGGTTTGCACATCTCTCACATATCTCACTTCTTGTATTATGATTCAAGAATATTTCCTGGTGGAATTCGAGTAAATTCCAAATATTTGTTGACTTCAAATAAGGTCTTTAACACCCAGTTATCAATCTGTTGTTAATGTTTCAGCTGTTTACATTGAATTTGATTAGATACTTATTCAGAGAGATCAACTAACAATTATAAACTATTTGCAGGATTGTTGAATTGAAAGAAAGATACACACGGGCAAACATTTTTTGGAAGGCATTGCTTTTTCATTTAAATGTGTAGGCTGTTCAAGATTTCTATCTCGCCTTCCATTGGTTTTCTTGTCGAGAATGCAAATTTATAGTTCATGTGAATTTTAATGTGTTTTGTATTTTGAGATTTGTATCAGATTTAAGAAGAAAAGGAGAAACAATTAACATGAAAACTTTAGTGAATAGAAAGTGAAGTAAATTAAATTGACAGAGGCAACTTTTAGTATAATCTCTGGATATTCAGTCAAATATTTCTAATGTCAAGAGCGTGGTGCCGGAAAAGCACAGCATTCGAGGAGAAGCAGAATCAACGTTTTGGGCATAAGCCCTTCATCAGGAATCTTTTCTGATGACGGCCTAATGCCCGACAGGTCGATACTCCTCCTCTTTGGATGTGCCTGCCCTTTTCCAATGCCACACTCTTGGCTCTGATCTTCAGCTTCAGCTTTCCTCACTTTTTCCGAATATATTTAATGAATGTGAACTGAAAAGGTTAGCATCAGCAGTTGAACAAGACCAAGTTAACACATTTTTTTGCAATATTTATAGAGAAAACCTGTTTGAGAACAAGCAGCAAATCAGATCGAATAACATCTCTTGCCTTTAGAACCCTTGGCCATTCATAATAAAGAATAACCATGCTTTGAACAACCAGTATGTTATATAACGACTGAACTGAAATACCACAGACAACGATTGCATTTATTGGAGGGAATGATAACCAGATCATTACTGTGATAATGGCGATTGATCTCAGGAAGAGTAAGATATTTACTGTGATTATCCCACTGAACAGTAATTAGATGGTCATGAAGATCTTTGTGTGGCTTTATGTGCAGTGTTTTGTTTGAACATTGATTTCAGTAACATTGAGATATTTTACAAGATTGACAATTGACTGTTAAAGATAAGTTTTAAAGGCAACATTTTTGTTAAAATGTCAGTTTTGTTTAGCGAAACACAATTCTAATTATATGGAATCCCTATTGTGTAGAAACAGGCCATTTAGCCCAACAAGTCTACACTGACGTTCCAAAGAATAATCCACTCAACACCATTCTGCTCTCAGATTACTGGACATTTACCCCTGACTAATGCACCTTACCTACACATCCCTGAACAGAACGGGCAGTTTAGCATGGCCAATTTACATAATCTGCACATTTTTGGATTGTGGGAGAAAACCAGAACATGAAAACTCCACACAAACATGTGGCCGAGGATGGAATGAAACACATTTGCATAACACTGTAAGACACAAGTGCTAACCACTGATCCTCTGTTCTCAATGCCCAGCCCCCATGCAAGAAGTGAAATAAGTAAGAAAAGTGCAAAACAAACAGTAAAAATCTCTAACAAATCACGAATGTACAATAATTAGAAAATCAATATGATCAAAGGACACAACAATGTTCAGGTGAATTGCATTGTTTAATTACAAATTTGGGAATGAGCTAACTAATGAGTAACGGGAAATGTCATTTTTTTTATTTCACTGATGAAGACATTGACTTGCTTTTCATCTTTGGAACACGACAGAATAGTGATTTATGTGCCTGAAATGTTTGAATTAAGCACTTTCTTATAAAAGAAATCAGTACAATCACATCGACTTCTTCATCTTTAAGACTCAAACATCATCAAATACTTTCCAGGAATTTAGAACCAGCAAAATTAGTTAAGTTGGTTTCTTGGGAACTCGAAGAGAATAAACAGCAGATTCTGTGAATTAATCATTCAATGCGATTATTCAGCTGAAGACAACATCCCTTCTTCGCAAAAATGCTCAACTTCGAAAAATTCAAAATGCATTGTCATTGTTTACTGAAACAATACAGAGATGTTAATTCTTTTTCATTTGACTAAACAAAATGCAGGAATTTTTACATGATTTTGTTGCATGATAAATACCTAAATCTTATTGTTATTAGAAGTACAATAAATGTTCGCATCGAAGTGAACTATATTTAAATGAATTCAACTATGTTTCCGCGGGTAAAATAAGAATTAATATTAACAATAATTGAGAGATTGTACACTACAATATATTTAGCTATTTATGTGAAGAGCCGTAATTCCACATTTGCAGCAAATACTGGATTGAATGATTATTAGGTATGAGCAACAACTGATTTATAAAAGTCGATCAATGAATTTAGAAATAATGAGAAATCTCATTTTGCCATGTGACTGAGGAATATGTGCAAACAAACATGAATTATTGCAGTGAAAAACAATTGCAGATCTGTGAATTTAAAGTCTGTGATTATGGAGATCATTCAAATAAGCAAACATCAGATATTCATAATTAATGTTGGATGGGAAGTCCTTGGGTCCATCGTGGGAAACTTGACCAGAAAATAAAGTTTCATATTGCAGTGTTGGTACTCAGAAACAGTTGGTCAAATTAAAATGTGAATCTCACTTTACTTGTTCAAAAGACTTCCTTAAATAATTGCGCAAATATTATCATGACAATGGCTTGATAATGTTGTTATATGAGCAATTAAATTGATTCAATATTTCAAAAACACTTTGCTGTGATGTTGATTGAATATTTATTAAAATTGGTAAATTGTGGAATACAATATAGTAATTAGCTTTATGAATTGAAGAAAAAATTAGCCATTCAGTGATTATAGAACAATTTTTTCTTTCTTTACTAAATACAGGTAACACAAGAAATATGAATTTCTATCAAATGGTTTCCTCATGGAGACATGTTATTTTAATTTAGATGATTAATATTATGATCAGAGTTCAGACATTTGTGTCAAAATTTGGAAGGAAGTTAATAGATAATGAAAGTGAGCATGAAAGTGAACAAATGATGCAGACATTTGGTACATAAAGGAATTATAATAATTGTATCATTATTGTACAGTGGTGAATAATGTTGGAATAGAAAAGGCAAAAAGAATCAACATGTTTAAAACAGTTCTTTTCTTACAATTAACTAAAACCAATAATCATTTTGTAGAGCGCGTGATTTGGAAAAAAAAAACAGTCATTTACTTTGTTATATAAGCTGAAAACTAATTCCATTTTGCAAAAATGGAGACTTTCCCAAATTCAAAGTTTAGGTTTGCTGAATTATACCACAAAAATTGTTGTAATTTGAAATATCCCTTGCACACAAATGTAAAATAAGCAAACTTAAAGATTTTTAGAATGACAAAACGTTTGTTGTTTGCATGATTGTATGACAGTCAATATCCGTGATAACGTAGAAGCATTGTTTTAGGCAACATAAATCATCTTTAACTACTGAACTGACATAGAAGATATCAGTTGCAATTGTTGCATGGAATAGTAAACAAATGCTTACTGTTGTCATTGGTTTCAGGAGCAATAAGGTACTTACTCGGGTTATTCTGCTGAACAATAATCAGATGGTTATGAAAGTCTTTGTGTAGCTCCATGTGTACTGTTTAGCGTGAACATTGGTTTCAATAAAATTGAGATATTGATTGATAATTGGATGTGAATGATCTGATTTAAAATCTGACAGTTTTTTTTTATATACTACGATTGCTGAGTGAAATGTTCTTAAACCATCATGGAATCAATGGGATAAGTGAGAGTTGGCAAATCCAACTTTCAAATGAACACAACCTGATATCTTCACACCATTTCAATGTCACATTCAATATAAATAGATGACTGGAAAGCTAAAATCAAATCTCACAAAATTCATAAACTGACTAGTAATTAAAAAAAGATAAATAATATCATGTGACATTTGTTTATTTTACTGAAGAATTAATTGATCTTTTCTCATATTTATACCACTGGAACATAAAATCCTATGTGTTGTTTTAACTAAGATCTACAGAACAAGAGAAAATTAATGACTATCATGACTTCGTATATTTCAGCTTTATGACTGCAACATTCTCAAATATTTTCCGAGGAATATTGATTGAGTGGAATTAGATACATCTTGCTGTTAGTGACCAGAAGAAAGTATATTGCAGATACTGTGATTATTGGAATGAACGATGATACCTCCTTATAATCTACTGATATTGTGATTGGATATACAGTAAATATCAGCATAGAATAAATTATAATCAAATCAATTCAAAAATGTTTGCAAGTTGAAAATAAATACAATATTAACAATGATTGAGAGATTGCACTTTGCAATGTCCTTGCAGTATTTATTGTACGGAAGCATAATTCTACATTTATACCCCTTATTGGATTGCACAATTATTATATATAAGATATATTGGCAACGAAGGGGTTTTAAAAATCATATTCGTGAATTTGAGAATAATGAAATATATCATCTTGATATTAGACTGAGTAATATATAGAAATGAAGAATAATATTGCAGGGAAACATAATTGGAGCTCTCTGAATTTCAAAGGCTGAGATAATTGTAATCTTTCAAATGAGCAAAAATCAGATATTTACAAAGAATTTTGCAAGGGATATTATTAGTCGTTTAGTATTTGGATTGGCCTGAACAAATAGGTATTAATATAGTAGCATTGACAATAAGAAATAATAAAAGAAATTTTAAAAAACACTGCATGTTTACAAAGTCTAAGTTAAATTGCTGTGTAATTATTGTAATTGATAAATGCCTTTATAATCCTGACAGATAAATTGACTTAATATTTTGAAAGCACTTTGCTCTGATGTTGATTGGATATTAATTAAGGTTACGAAACTGAAAATTAAAGCATAAAACTTAGCTGGACGGTTTGAAAAACATCATTCAGCAGCAATTGAAAAAAACAGATTTTATTCAAAAATGCAGGCAATGCAAGAGTTATATGCTTCCAATAGCTTTCTTGAAGAGTCATGTTAATTTTGTTAATTTAATTTTTATCACAATAAAGGTTTCAATATTTACTTCAGAATTAGGAGCAAAAGTTTTAGGCCATGAAAATGACTATTATTGTGAACAGACTGTAATGTCAATGACATTTGGTACGGAAAGGAATGCTCATAATTGTGTGATTATTATTCACTGCCAACTAACATGGAAGGAAAAGGGAAATTGTCAACATTTCCAAGCATTTTTTTCTTGTAATGAAATGAAAATAAAAATAATTTTGGAGGGCACCTGGTTTGAAAAAAAGAAACAATCATATCATGTGACATTTGAGCGGAAGACTAGTTCCCGTTTCCTCGATTGTAGTCTTCACAATAATTTAAAACTTCGTGTTGTTTGAACTAAAGAACAAATGGATATAATCAAATTGTTTTCTTGTACACCAAAAAAAAGCAAATGTAAAGCAATTTTATCATGAAAATGATATCACTCTGAGTGTAATAATTTCACACACAATAGATGTATGTATTGAATTGAAATGTGAGCATAGCTGTAGAAGTGTTTTCCCCTGAAAGGGAATGAAGACTCTGGAGGCAGGCTGAGCTCAGGCATGTGGATGATGTTTACTCACGCAGTGTGAGAAACAAAGCTCACTCACTTCAATAATTGCAGTCCGAGACGAAAATCTGAATCAGCAGTGTCCTTTATTTTACACTTGCAAGTGGGTTTAATGTCCCCAAGGCAGGGACAAAAACACACCAAATTCAACAAACTCTCGAAATTTATATAATTCGGGTCCCTACATATATTTTCTTATTTCATTGTTTCCCCCCCACGCCCCCCATTTACATCATTCACTTCCCTAAGACTGATCCCACCACCCCTGCTTATCTGGCCTTGTCCGTGATAGAATGCTTGACTCTGGCCTCAAAAGGTCGTTTGACGTCATCCCACTGCAGGTCATCGTTAGGCATATTCTTTCTTCATCAGTGTCTATTCTTTCCATCTGGGTCTCTCCCGAGACCACTCTAATCTTTATGACCTCTTTAATTAGGGTTTGTTCCTATGTCTCTGTAAAAGTGGGAAACCTACTGTTTGTACAGGCTTTCTAGCTTGACCGCATCCCCTCACAACACCTTATCTATTTGCCCATAATAGCTACCATTGTTTTGCAATCACGTTTCATGCTGACATACCATTTTTAACTGATACGAAAACAATTATATATTTCCTCCACATAGTTTCAATTCTTGTTGACTCAGCTCTTGGCTGAAACAATTACACACTGATGTGAGTTCATTTACTCTGTATCAGAAATTATAATTGCAGAAATAACATTAATTTACCTATATCCCACATGCAGCAATCAGTAAATGAAGGGATCATCCCCCGAGGCCAATCTCGGAAGGGAGATTCATGACACACGGTAACATGTACAGTAAAAATCAGCATTTTTAAGGACTTTCTGTATCTCAATGGCCACATGCACTGTGGTTACAGCCCTCTCCTCCTCACCCAATTCAAACACTTAATCGCAGATGGACATTCTAATGGACATTCCCAAATTCCTTTCATCTCATGTTGTTTAACAGGTACGATAATCTCCAGGCTTTGGGATCTTTCCACACATTTTATTAATTCAGATTCCAAAGTTATTACTCCACTCCCTCGGGCCTCTCAGGGTGCCTTATCAGTTGGGACTTTTTTGAATTCTGCTATTCATTATATTTTATTTTATCAAACTCAATTACTTCTCATATTGCTCACTGTCCTAATTATATATGTACAAAGAAATACAAAAGACAGTTAGTTTTAACTTATTTGCTATAAGATTAGTAATATGACTTGTGTTACAATGTTCGTTACATTGTATGAAATTATCCAGCTACTCTTACTGTCAGGACTTTATAATTAATGGGCAGTCAACATCATACCTTGAAGTTAATTTCTAAAACTAGCTAACTGCACATCTAAGTCTAAATGCTTTTCTATAATGTTTTTTTTGATAGGCATTGGTTACATTTATGTTACAAATTACCCCTATTATTCTCAGGAATCTGTAATTTGAACCTTTATTTAATATTCTTAGTAACTTTAAAATAATAACTATTTCTGACAAACGAATTCTTCTATTGTCGCGATAGCTGATTAGAAATCTCATATAGCTGCCGGTCATATGTAAAAATTAACAGCATCTGGTGGAGTGTAATGGGTGGCATGGTGGCACAGTGGTTCGCACTGCTGCCTCACAGCGCCAGAGACCCGGCTTCAATTCCCGCCTCAGGCGACTGACTGTGTGGAATTTGCACATTCTCCCCGTGTCTGCGTGGATTTCCTCCCACAGTCCACATGTGCAGATTAGGTGAATAGGCTATGCTAAATTGCCCGTAGTGTTAGGGGCAGGGGTAAATGTAAGGGAATGGGTCTGGGTGGGTTGCGCCTCGGCGGGTCGGTGTGGACTTGTTGGGCCGAAGAGCCTGTTTCCACACTGTAGGTAATCTAAACTCAAAAAAAAATCAGACGTCACTTAGTATGTAAGGCCGAATATTAATCCAATGATTTCTGTGAACATTCAAATTAGAAAGGTACAGATGCTACCTGTGAGTGTTGGATGGGGAGTCATTAGTTAGCTTGTGTTTGTGTTGACCTGGAATGAGAGAACTATTATTCCTTTTTAATATTGATACGAATAAATAATGGATTAAATTAAAATGTGAATTAGGCGACGTTTGTTACAAAACCTAAACTGAATTACTGTGAGATTTTTGGAGAGACAATGCATTGATAATTAATTTTAGAACTTTGGCAAAGTAAATGATTCAATATTTCCAAACGGGTTTGCTCTGATGTTGACTAGATATTTCTTAATCTGTCAGTTGAGAATACAAATTCTGGCATGATGATGTGGGTGGCACGGTGGCGCAGTGGTTAGCACTGCCGCCTCACAGCGCCAGAGACCCGGGTTCAATTCCCAACTCAGGCGACTGACTGTGTGGAGTTTGCACATTCTCCCCGTGTCTGCGTCGGTTTTCTCCCACAATCCAAAGATGTGCAGGTCAGGTGAATTGGCTATGCTAAATTGCCCGTAGTGTTAGGTAAAGAGGGGTGGCAGGTCGGTGTGGACTTATTGTGAATAATCTAATCATTAGACATTCAGTGAACGTTGATCAGAAATGGTTTGTCATTCAAAATTTTCCGATCTTCAAGGTTTCTATACTTGGTTCCTTAGCTTTTCTGACATATGAGTCAGAATTATAAAGAAAATAAGTCAATAAGGAAGATTTATTTTCACAGAAACATACAGTCAACAGCATTTATCAAGGTATTTGTTTCAATATTTTCCCTGAAAAAACGGATAAATACGTTTAATGGGGATCTGTTGACAACGTAATGAGCCACAATTACATTTTTATCATAATTTTTCGGTTGGAAACCTTTCAGAAAAAGATTCCTATATTTAAGACTTGCTTCATCTCGATACATGTTACGAGTAGTATCCTCAGTCAGAAGTAATAAGGTGTCATCATTGGTCTGGGAAAGATGTAGTGTGTAAATTATAATAAGGTGTCTGTTACATATCTTTGGATCTGGTGAGACTGTGATGTTTGCTGTGATTATTCATCCTGGGAACAATAAGATACGTACGAAGTGTTTTTCACCAAACAGTAATTAGGTGGTCTTGAAGACCATTACGAGTACTTTGATTTCAATAATGTTGAGCTGATTTCCATGATCTGGGAAATGTTTCACAACATTTTACCAAAATTCTGGATTCTAAGCATTTAATGGGTTTCGTGCAAACACCCTTCACTTGTCGTCATTCTCAAGCGAGGTGTCTGACGCTTAGGCACTGGCTGCAAGTTAAGGTGCCAGGAAGTCTGCTTAAAACTCTCCAAAGCACAACTCTCGGGCTGGTTGTAACTGGATCTCTAGAAATGTTGTGACTTCTTTAACCGGGCTTTCCACTGTTTTTTGGAACTGGTTATTTTGTCAAATGTTTGCTTTAGTTTGACCTTTTTAGCTCTGATTTCTCAAGCTTTAGGAATAATTAGAATGTTCAATTATGGGCCACAGGTCACTTGACCTTAGTGGACAGGTAAAATATGGTTCCCTTATTGTTTTAATAACAAATTGAGAATGAATCTTTGCATTTTAACAAATAAATGTTTCAATTTTTCAGTGGTTTAAATTGATGTTGATTAGGTACTCATTAAGAGAGATCAACTGACAATTATAAGCTATTTGCAGGATTATTGAATTGAAAAACGGAGACAGACGTGCAGCGATTTTTTGGAAGGCATTGCTTTTTCATTCAAATATCTTTGCTGTTCAAGAGATCTATGCAGCTGTTCATTGGTTCTCTTGTCCAGATATTAATTTATATTTCATATCGCTTTTATTGTGCCGGAGTTTTGAGATTTGTATCAGATTAAGAAGAAAACGAGGAGCTATTAAATTGAGAACTTGATGAATAGAAAGCACAGTAAATTTGAATTACCGAGGAAAAAGCGAGTATTTGCTCCAAATATTTTTTTATGTTGAAAGTGTGGTGGTGGAAAAGCACAGCCGATCAGGCAGCATCCATGGAGCCGGAGATTCACGATACAACATAGAACATAGAACAAGACAGCACAGAACAGGCTCTTCGGCCAATGATGTTGTGAGAAACAAAGCTCACTCACTTCAATAATTGCAGTCCGAGACGAAAATCTGAATCAGTAGTGTCCTTTATTTTACACTTGCAAGTGGGTGTAATGTCCCCAAGGCAGGGACAAAAACACACCAAATTCAACAAACTCTCGAAATTTATATAATTCGGGTCCCTACATATTTTTTCTTATTTCATTGTTTCCCCCCCCCCCCACCCCATGCCCACCATTTACATAATTCACTTACCTAAGACTGATACCACCACCCCCGCTTATCCGGCCTTGTCCGTGATAGAATGCTTGACTCTGGCCTCATAAGGTCGTTTGACGTCATCCCACTGCAGCTCATCGTTAGGCATATTCTTTCTTTATCAGTATCTATTCTTTCCATCTGGGCCTCTCCGGAGGCCACTCTGATATTTATGACCTCTTTAATTAGGGTTTGTCCCTGTGTCTCCGTACAAGAGGGAAACAGATGTTTTTACCTCCTGTTATACAAGCCGAGGTCATTCCCTTTCAACTTCTTATCTATTTGCCCATACATTTACCATTGTTTTGCAATCACGTTTCATGCTAACATACCACTTTTAACTGATACGAAAACAATTATATATTTCCTTTACATAGTTTCCATTCTTGTTGACTCAGCTCTTGGCTAAAACAATTACACACTGATGTGGGTTCATTTACTCTGTATCAGAAATTATAATTGCAGAAAGAACATTAATTTACCTATATCCCACAATGTTGTGCTGAACATTTGTCCTAGCTTAAGCACCCATCCATGTACCTATCCAATTGCCGCTTAAAGGTCACCAATGATTCTGACTCTGCTCCTCCCACGGGAAGCGCATTCCATGCCCCCCACCACTCTCTGTGTAAAGAACCCACCCCTGACATCCCCCCTCTCCCTTCCACCCTTCACCTTAAATTTATGTCCCCTTGTAACACTCTGTTGTACCCGGGGAAAAGGTCTCTGACTGTCTACTCTATCTATTCCTCTGATCATCTTATAAACCTCTATCAAGTCACCCCTCATCCTTTGCCGTTCCAACGAGAAAAGGCCGAGCACTCTCAACCTATCCTCATACGACCTATTCTCCATTCCAGGAAACATCCTGGAAAATCTTCTTTGCACCCTCTCCAAAGCTTCCACATCTTTCCTAAAGTGAGGCGACTAGAATGCACACAGTACTCCAAATGTGGCCTAACCAAGGTCCTGTACAGCTGCAACATCACTTCACGACTCTTGAATTCAATCCCTCTGCTAATGAACGCTAATACACCATAGGTCTTCTTACAAGCTCTATCCACCTGAGTGGCAACTTTCAAAGCTCTATGAACATAGACGCCAAGATCCCTCTGCTCTTCCACCTCACTGAGAACCCTACCGTTAACCCTGTATTCTGCATTCTTATTTGTCCTTCCAAAATGGACAACCTCACACTTGACAGGGTTGAACTCCATCTGCCACTCCTCAGCCCAGCTCTGCATCATATCTAAGTCCCTTTGCAGCTGACAACAGCCCTCCTCACTATCCACAACTCCACCAATCTTCGTATCATCTGCAAATTTACTTACCCACCCTTCGACTCCCTCTTCCAAGTAATTAATAAAAATTACAAACAGCAGAGGACCCAGAACTTTTCCCTGCGGAACTCCACTTGTAACTGGGCTCCAGGCTGAATATTTACCATCTACCACCACTCTCTGGCTTTGACTAGTTAGTCAGTTTTCTATCCAACTGGCCAAATTTCCCACTATCCCATGCCTCCTGACTTTCCGCATAAGCCTACCATGGGGAGCCTTATCAAATGCCTCACTAAAATCCATGTATACTACATCCACTGCTCTACCCTCATCCACAAGCTTGGTCACCTCCTCATAGAATTCAATAAGACGATGAAGGCTTATTCCTGAAACGTGGTTTCTGCTGCTCCTCCGATGCTGCCTGACATACTTTGCTATTCCAGCACCACATGCTTGACTCTGATCTCCAGCATCTGCTTTCTCTCACTTTCTCCAAATATTTGTAATGGACATGAACAGAAAATGTTAGCCTCGGCAGTTGAACAAAACCAAATTTACACTGTCTTTTTGCAATATTTGGACTGAAAATTGTTTGTGACCATGCAACACATCAGGACATATGAACATCTCTTCTGTTAGAATCCTTGGCCATTCGTAATAAAGAATAACCACTGCTTGGCAAACCAGTATTGTGTGTAATTACTGAACTGAAATACCAGAGGACAGCTACTGCATTTATTGGAGGGAATGATAACAGATCCTTACTGTGGCAGTGGGGATTGATGTCAGGAACAATCATATAGTTACTCTGATTATTCCCCTGAACAGTAATTAGCTGGTCATGGGGACCTTTGTGTGACCTCATGTTTAGTGTTTTGTGTGAGCATTGATTTAAAAAAGCATTGAGATATTTTAGAATTTTTATGAACACATTGGTATTCAAGTATTAAACATATTAACTGAAGTCAAGTTTTGAAAAAAAAATGTTAGAATTGCTTAGAGAAACGCAATTAAACTATTGTAGAATCCCTGTTAGCACAGTGTGATAACAGGCCATTCGGTCAAAGAAATGACCCTCCAAAGAGTAACCCACCCAAACACATTTCCCGACCATATTCCTCGACATTTCCTGCTGACTAATACACACATCCCTGAACAGAATGTGGAATTTCGCATGGCCAGATCACCTAACCTGCACATCTTTGGATTGTGGGAGGAAACCACATCAAAGTCATATCGACATGGGGATAACATGAAAATTCCACACAAACAGTCACCCGGGAATGGAATCAAACTGAGGTCTCTGATGCTGTGAGGCAGCAATGCTAACCACTGAGAAAACGTGCAACCATATGAAATAAGTAAAATCAGTGATACATATGTAAAGACATATTTCAAATGAACACATTCTGATATTGTCAAAGCATGTCAAATTTACATTCAATATAAATAGGTGAATGGAAAACAAAAAAAATGAAAATTTACGAATGAACATTAATTAGAAATTTAATTTGATCAAGGGTCATAACAATATTAAAATGAATTGCAATTTTTAATAACAAATGTAGGTAATTAGCTGACTAATGAATAATTGGAAGTGGCATATATTTATGTTACAAATGAAGAAAGGGACTTGTTTTACACGTTTGAAATACTGCAGAATGACAATGTATGTGTTCGAAATGTTTGAATCAAGCTCTTTCGAACAAAAAAACTGATCATTTAAGATCACTTAGCCTTTTCACTTTTAAGAACACAACATTCTCAAATATTTTCCACGAATTTAGAACCAGCAGAACTAGTTAATTTCTTTTCTTGAGAACTCGAAGAGAATAAACAGCAGATACTGTGAATTAGTGATTCAAAGCGAGCATTCGACTGAAGACAACATTCCTTCTTGCCAAAAATATACAACTTACAAAAATCCAAAATTTATTGCTATTTTTGAATGAAACAATAAAGAGATGTTAATTCTTTATCATTTGACTTTGTTGCATGAAAAATCCTTAAGTCTTATTGTGATTACAAATTCGATAAATCTTAGCATTGAAGTGAAATATAATTAAATGAATTCAACTATGTTTCCACAGGTAAAATAGAAATTGATGTTAACAATGATTGTGACATTGTACATTGCAAACTCTTTACTGTAGTTCACGCACTGTGCCGTAATTCCACATTTGCACAATGTACTGGATTGAATGAATATTAAAAAAATATTAGATAACAACAACAATTAAATCGTCAAAGTCTATCAATGTATTAAGTAATAACGAGAAACCTCATTTTGCTATGGGACTGAGCGATGTCTGGAAATGAACTGGAATTAATTCAGTGAAAAGTAATTACAGTTCCCTGTATTTTTTTAAGGCTGAGATTAAGGCTGATCATTCTAATGAGCAAACATCAGATATTTGCAATGATGTTGAATGGGAAGTCATTGGTTCTGTTGTGGGATTGGTGACCTGCAAAATAAATGCATTTTCACACTGTAGTATTAGTACTAAGAAACAATGGATTAAATTTAATCTTACTATATTTGTTCAAAAGGCTTTCTTAAAAATTGTGCCATTATTGTGATGACAATGTCTTGATAATTAGTGTTGGACATAAAGAATTAAAATGATTCAATATTTCAAAAGCACTTTGCTATTATGTTGATTGAATATTTATTAAGATCAGTAAACTGCGGAATAGTACTTAGTTTTATGGATTGAAGAAACAAAAAGAGCCATGCAGTGATTATTGAACAAAATTCTTCTTTTTTAACACAAAAATATACATTATACAAGAATTGTGAATTTCCATCCACTGAACTCCTTGTAGAGATGTATTACATTGATTTATATGATTAATCTTATGATGAATGTTTAAACATTTGTGTCAGAATTAGGAAGAGAATTAGTCGATCATGAAATTAAACAGGAAATTGAACAAACAATGTAGTCAACAACATGTGGTATATGAATCAATTTTAATAATTTTGTCATTATTGTACAATGATGAATAACGACGGAATAGAAACGGCAAAAAACAATACGACATGATCAAAGCTGTCCTTTTCTTACAATGAAATGAAAGCAATAATCATTTTGTAGCACATATCATTTGAAAAAGCAGTCCTTTAATATGAAACGTACAGTGGCGACTAACCTTTTTACAAAAATGTAAGAATTTCACAAATTTGAAATGAAGCGTTTGTTGAATTTGCAACAAAAATGGTTATAATTTGAATTGTCTGCTGCACACAACAAAAAGCTTAAAAATTGTTAGAATGACAAATATTTTGTTCCCAATGTTCTTGTATTACAGTCAATGTCCATTATAAAGTAGAATTATTGGTTTAAACAATATAAATCATCGTTGACGACCGAACTGAAATATAAGATATCAATTGCACTTACTGCAGGGAATAGTAGACAAATGCTTACTGTTGTTATTAGTCTCAGGAACAATAAGGTATTTACTCAGTCATCAGGTGGTGATAAGGACCTTTGTGTTACTCTATGTGTACTGTTTTGTGTTAACATTGATTTCAATAAAATTGAGGTAGTTACACGAATTAGGAACAGACTAATATTTGGGTGTGAAGGATCTTATTTAAGATTAGACATTTTTAAATATTTACTAGAATTGCTGAGCAAAACACACTTAAGACATAAATGAGGTGAGTGAGAAATATGCAAAGTCAATTTTCAAATGAACACACCCTGATATTTTCACAGCATTTCAATCTTACTTTCAACATAAATAGATGAGTGGAAAACTAAACGTTTCACACAATTCACAAACATCAATAACTAAAAATTGATAAATAATAGCAAGTGGCATTTGTTTATTTTACTGAAGAAGAACAATATTATTTTCTAATATTTGTAGGCTGGAGCATCAAGTTCTATGTGTTGTCCGAACTAAGCTCTTCAGAACAAAACAAAGTCAATGAATATAATTACTTCGTATATTTCATCTTTATGACTGCAACATTCTCAAATATTTTCCAAGGAATATTGATTGAGTGGAATTAGATACATTCTGTTATTAGTGACCTGAAGAAAGTAAATAACAAATACTGTGATTATTGGAATTAACAACAGATGGAAGCATATCGAATATTGAATTGAAAGGCAATTCAATTGATTCTTAGATATTTTCGAATCAGAATTCTGTACAAGGTGGGAATTGAAACTGTGCCTACTGGTCTGGTAGCAGAGACAGTAACAGAGCTGCACAAGATTCCTTCATAATGTTCCCAACCATCATGGGCAGGGCAACAATCACATGCTTGTTACAAATTCTAAGCTAAAGTGTTGTGTAATTACTGTAATTGATAATTGTTTCTAAAATCCTGATAGATAAATTGACTTAATATTTTGAATGCACTTTGCTCTGATGTCGATTGTATATTCATTAATACTAATAAACTGAAAATTAAAATGTAAAAGGTGTCTTTAATAATTAAAAAACACTCAGCAACAATTGATTTTTTTGTAGAGTCATGTCTATTTTATTAATGTAATTTTTACCATGATAAATGTTTAGACATTTATGTCAGAATTAGGAAGGAAATTAGGCCAGGAAAGTGAGTATTATTGTGAAGGAAAGGTCGAGTTAATGACATTTGGTACCAGAAGTCATTTTGTACCAAATGACTGATAATTGTGTGATTATTGTTCATTGTAAACTAATGTTGGAAGAAAATGAAGCTATCTCAACATTTCAAAAGCAGTTTTTTTTCTTCTTATGGAATTAAATAAATATTGTTTTGGAAGTCATAGGATTTGAAAAATAGAAACAGCCATTTAATGTGAGATTTGAGCTAAAGAATCGTTCTTTTCACCCCAGTGTAGTGTTTCCAATAAATTTAAATTTAGTGACAGTTGAACTAAAGAACAAATGGATGTACCTACATTGTTTTCTTGCACACATAAAAAGTAAAGCAATTTTAATATGGAAATTATTTTGCTCTGAAAGTAATAATTTCACACAAAGTAAGTGTTTGTATTGAATTGAAGTGTCATCATAGCTGCAGGAGTGTATTCCACTGAATGAAGACTCAGAAGGAAGGCAGAACTCTGGGAAGTGGAAAATGTTTACCTATGCTGCAACCAGTTAAAACAGAACATAGAATATTACAGTGCAGTACAGGACCTTCGGCCCTCGATGTTGCGCCGACCTGACATACCAATCTGAAGCCCATCCAACCTACACTATTCCATGTACATCCATATGCTTGTCCAATGACAACTTAAATGTACTTAAAGTTGGCGAATCTACTACAGTTGCAGGCAAAGCATTCCAAAGGAGAAAGTGAGGACTGCAGGTGCTGGAGATCAGAGCTGAAAATGTGTTGCTGGAAAAGCGCAGGAGGTCAGGCAGCATCCAAGGAGCAGGAGAATCGACGTTTCGGGCATAAGCCATTTTTCAGGTATGAGGAAAGTGTGTCCAGCAGGCTAAGATAAAAGGTAGAGAGGAGGGACTTGTGGGAGTGGCGTTGGAAATGCGATAGGTGGAAGGAGGTCAAGGTGAGGGTGATAGGCTGGAGTGGGGTGGGGTGGAGAAGTCAGGAAGAAGATTGCAGGTTAGGAAGGCGGTGCTGAGTTCGATGGATTTGACTGAGACAAGGTGGGGGAAGGGGAAATGAGGGATATGGAAGGATCCCTTGGGGCCTTGGAGGGAAGTGAGGGGGGTGGTGTGGGCGCAAGTTTTGCATTTTTTGCGGTTGCAGGGGAAGGTTCCCGGAGTGAGGTTGGGTTGGTGGGGGGTGTGGACCTGACTAGGGAGTTACGGAGGGCGTGGTCTTTTCGGAACGCTGATAGGGGAGGGGAGGAAAATATATCCCTGGTGGTGGGGTCCGTTTGGAGGTGGCGAAAAAGCATTCCATACCCTTACTACTCTCTGAGTAAAGAAACTACCTCTGACATCTGTCCTATATCTATCACCCCTCAATTTAAAGCTATGCCCCCTTGTGCTCCCCATCACCATACTTGGAAAAACGCTCTCCCTGTCCACCCTAGCTAACCCTCTGATTATCTTATATGTCCCTAATGAGTCCCCTCTGAACCTTCTTCTCTCCAACGAAAACAGCCTTTCCTTTCCTCGTAAGAGCTTCCCCCCATA
This sequence comes from Chiloscyllium plagiosum, assembly GCF_004010195.1. Classification (NCBI taxonomy): domain Eukaryota; kingdom Metazoa; phylum Chordata; class Chondrichthyes; order Orectolobiformes; family Hemiscylliidae; genus Chiloscyllium; species Chiloscyllium plagiosum. The sequence goes on from NC_057734.1 coordinate 53,739,461, forward strand.
CCAGACAACACCCTACTAAATCTCCTCTGCATGCTTTCCAAAGCTTCCACATCTTTCTTATAATGCGGTGACTAGAACTGTATACAATACTCCAAGTGCGGCCGCACCAGAGTTTTGTACAACTGCAGCATAACCTCATGGTTCTGGAACTCGATCCCTCTATTAATAAAAGCTAAAACTCTTCTTAACAACCCTGTCAAACTAGGTGGCAAATTTCAAGGATCTGTGTACCTGGACACTGAGATCTCTCTGCTCATCTACACTACCAAGAATCTTACCATTAGCCCAGTACTTGGCATTACAGTTACTCCAACCAAAGTGAATCACCTCACACTTGTCCACATGAAACTCCTTTTGCCACCTCTCAGCCCAGCTCTGCAGCGTATCTATGTCTCTCTGTAACCTACAACATCCTTCGCCATTATCCACAACTCCACCGACCATAGTGTCGTCTGCAAATTTACTAACCCACCCTTCTATCCCCTCATCCAGGTCATTTATAAAAATGACAAACAGCAGTGGACCCAACACCGACCCTTGCGGTACACCACTGATGACTAGACTCCAGGATGAACATTTCCCATTAACCACCACCCTCTGTCTTCTTTCAGCAAGCCAATTACTGATCCAAACTGCTGTATTCTCCTACAGTCCCATTCCTCTGCATTTTGTACAATAGCCTACTGTGGGGAACCTTTTTGAATGCCTTGCAGGGATCATCCCCCAAGGCCAATCTCAGAATGTAGGTCCATGACACACTGTAACGTGTACAGTAAAAAGCAGTAATTTTGCACACTTGCTATATTACAATGGGCACATGCAATGTGGTTACAGTCCTTCCCTCCATTTACAGACACCCGATCCTGTAGAACACCTAATCTCAGATGGACATTGTTATGGATAGCCCAAGCTTCATATTGTTTCATGATGTTTAAAAGGTCCTAAAATATCCCGGCATTGGTATCTCTCAATGTATCTTACTTCTTCAGTTTACAAAGTTAATTATTACACTCCTTCCAGCCTCGCACTCTGCCTTGTCCACGATTCTCAAGAATCTGCAATTAGAATTTTGTTTTTAATGTTCTGACCAATTTTAAAATAGTAATTATTTCTGACAAATGAACCCTGTCTGTTGCCCTGATAGCTGCTGTGAAAGTTAACTGGGCTGTATCCTGCAGCTGGTGTTTATTCATTTGCTGGGACAATTATTCTTTCATTAATGAAGTTCAGGGTTGGTCGTATTTCTGTATCTCACATGTTTTTATTACTGTCTGGAATATAACTGTCTGGACTGGCATACTTATGGACTTGGAGTAGGATTTTACAAAATATTATTTTCTTTCATCAAGATTGGAACAGACTGTTAGTTCATCTCTCCTCCACCATCTTGTGTTTTAATTCTAAGGCAGGTTGCGTCTTTTTGTTTGTCGGACATTTCGTATGAGCCAACATAGGCCATTCTATTCCAGATGGGGCAGGGCACCCCTACAACAGCAAATCAACCAGGATTTCAGTATTAAAATAAAAATCTGCATTCGCTACCATTAGGGAACAGTACCATGCAATATGCCTACGTCACTGAGACTTAATTCCACACTTAAAGCCAAATATACTGGATTTCAACAATGATTAAATATTAGATATAAGGAAAAATTAGTCTTAAAACAGGTCACTGCAAACTTAAAATAATTAGAAACTTCATATTGCTATCTGTAACATGTAGAAATGAACATTTATTATTGGAGTCTAAAACAATTAGACGTATCTTCATTTGTAATGCCGAATATTAATCCAATGATTTCTGTGAACATTCAAATGAGAAGGCATCAGATATTTCCTGTCAGTGTTGGATGAGGAATCATTGCTTGGTTCATGGTTGTGTTGACCTGGAAAAAAAAATCCATTTTCCTTTGTAAAATTGGCACGAAGAAATAATGGTTTAAATTGAAATGTGAATCTCATGATATTTGTTACCAAACCTAAACAGAATTATTGTGTGATGTTGGTCTAACAATGAATTGGTAATTTATTTTAGAACGCTGACACATTAAATGATTCAATATTTCCAAACGAGTTTGCTCTGATATTGATCACATAGTAATTAGTATCAGTGAACTGAGAACTAGAATGCTGGCATGATGGTTTGGAAAATACATTCGATATGCAGTGATTATTTATCAGAACTGTTTTGTCATTCAACAGTCTCAGATACTCCTGCAATCTGTACTTGCTGTCTCAGCTTTTCTTCTGTAGAAATACAATATATAATTCATTCAATTTTCCGTGTCATCAATATTCAGACATTTGTGTCAGCATTACAAAGAAAATAAATCGGTAAGGAACATGGTTATTACAGCGAAATGCAGTCAACAGCATTTATAGAGGAAATTTTTCAATAGTGTCTCTGAGTAAACACGTGAAAAGGTTTAATGGGGATCTGTTCACAATGTACTGAGCCACAATTACATTTTCTTAACATGATGACTGGAGGGAACATATCAGAAAACTCGCCTATATTTAGGAATTCCTTCATCTCGATACATGTTACTATCAGCATCCTCAGTCACAAATAATGAAGTGTGATTATTGGCATGGGAACATGTGGTGTGTAAATTATAAGAAGGTATCTCTTGCATATCTTTGGGATGATGTGATAGCGTGATGTCTGCTGTGTTTACTTATCCTGAGAACAATATGATACCGACAAAAGGTTTTTCACTGAACAATTATTGAAGACCATCTTATGGCTTTATGTGCAGTGATTACTTTGATTTCAAGATCTTTGATAAATTTTCCATGATTTGGAAAATGATTAGATTACTTACAGTGTGGAAACAGGCCATTTGGCCCAACAAGTCCACAAGGACCTACTGAAGAGCATCCCACCCATGCCCCTACATTTACCCCTTACCTAACACTACGGGCAATTTAGCATGGCCAATTCACCTAACGTGCACATTTTTGGATTGTGGGAAGAACCCGGAGGAAACCCACGCAGGCACGGGGAGAATGTGCAAGCTTCACACAGTCAGTCACCTGAACCCGTGTCTCTGGCACTGTGAGGCAGCACTGCTAACCACTGTGCCACTGTGCCACCGTGCTGCCCACTGATTAATAGTTTTTTTGACAAATGTCTACATGTGGTCATTAGCTGGATTCAAAGCATTCAATGTGTTGGTGCAAAAACCCGTCATTGTTGACATTTCCAAGAGAGGTATATAATGCTCAGGCATTGGCTGGAAGTCAAGGTGTAAGAAAATTTGGGTCATCCTGGAACTGATTGATTCTCGCTGCTGTTTGACTTAGTTTGATTAATTTTGTGTTTGTCCCGATTTATCTGGCTGTAGGTGAATTTAGAACGTACAATTTCTGCCCAAGGGTCACTTCACATCACTGGAGAGTGAAAATATAGTTCACATACCGTGATAACAATGTATTGATAATTAAATTTTGTGTTTTAACAGATAAAATGATTTATGTTTTCCAGTAGTTGTTAGATATTGATTAGATATTTATTAAAATAGATAATCTGAGAATTGTAATCCTGTTGCAGGATTGTTGAATTGTTAAAAGGTACATACGTGGAGTGTTTTTGGAATGATTTGGTGGTGCCAGTGTTGGATTGGGCTGTACAAAGTTAAAAAAAATCAAGCACCACCAGGTTATGAACCAACAGGTTTATTTTGAAGAACTAGCTTTCAGAGCGCTGCTCCTTCATCAGTTGGTTGAAGGAGCAGCACTCCGAAAGCTAGCGCTTCCAAATAAACCTGTTGGACTATAACCTGCTTTTGTGTGATTTATTAACTTTGTTTTTTGGAAGGAATTGTTTTTTCATTCAAATATACAGGCTGTTCAAGAATTCTATCTAGCCTTCCATGATTTTCTTTTAGAGACCACACATTTATAGATTAGATTAGATTAGATTAGATTAGATTACTTACAGCGTGGAAACAGGCCCTTTGGCCCAACAAGTCCACACTGACCCTCCGAAGAGCAACCCACCCAGAGTCATTTCCCTACATTTACCCGTTCACCTAAAACTACGGGCAATTTAGTATGGTCAATTCACCTAACCAGTACATTTTTCGGATTGCGGGAGGAAACTGGACCACCCGGAAGAAACCCACACAGACATGAGGGAGAATGTGCAAATTTACACAGACAGTTGCCTGAGGTGGAAATTGAACCAGGGCCCCTGGCGCTGTGAGACAGCAGTGCCACCATGCCGCCCACAATTCATATAATTTTCACTGTAATCAGTATTTCAAATTTGCATCAGATTTAAGATGAAAATGAGGACCAATTAACGAGTACTTCCATGAATGGAAAACACAGTAAATTGAATTTACAGAAGCAAATTCAAGTTTGATCCGAATAAGCAAATAAATACTTTGAATGGAAATGATCCGAAAATGTTTACATCTACATTTGAACTAAATCAATTGACTCTTTTTTTGAAATAATTAGACTGAAAACCTGTTTGAAAACATGAACAAATCAGGGCTATCGACAAGTCTTGCTGTTAGTGCTCTTGGCCAATCGTAATAAATAATAAATACTACTTTGAGTAACAAGTATCATGTGTAATTGCTGGGCTGAAAAGTAAGAGGATAACTCTTGTATTTATTGGCAAGAATTATAACCAAATGTTTACTGTGGTTACTGCACTCAGTAACAATAAGATCAAGATCAATGGCTGTTAGAATCCTTGGCTACTCGTAATGAAGAATAAACACTGCTGTGAGCAATACGTATCTTGGATAATTACTGAACAGAAATTTCAGAAGACACTCATTCTATTTACTGGAGGGAATGATAATCAGATGCTTACTGTGGTGATTGATCTTAGGAACAATAAGACAGTTACTCAGATTATTCCACTGAACAGTAATTAAATAATCATGAGACCATTGCCTGGCTTTATGAATAGTGTTTTGTGTGAGCATTGATTTCAATAACATTGTGATAGTATACAAGTCTGCAGGTTAGGTGAGTTGGCCATGCTAAATTGCCCATAGTGTTCATGAATGTTTAGGGAAGGTGCATTAGTCAGGGGAAATGTCGAGTAATAGAGCAAGGGAATGTGTCTGAGTGGGTTACTCTTCGGAGGGTCGGTGTGGACTTGTTGAGCCAAGTAGCCTGTTTCAACACTGTAGGGATTCTATGACTCAATGATTCTGTGGTTTAGGAATAGATTGATAAGCGAGTGCTAAAGATACTATTCAAAGTCAACAAAATCTTTATGTTTAGTAGAATTGCTTAGCAAAATGCATTGAAGCCATCATACACAAAGTGAGATAAGTGGAAGAGTAAGGTATTTTGTTTAAAAAATGAATGTCATTATTTAGATATTTTAAATTTGAAAAACTACAGTGTCCTCAAATCTAAAATTTAGAGACAATGTAAGGTGATACATACATTTATTAATGACCTGAAGATAATAAATTGCAGATTCTGTGATTATTGGAATGAACAACAGACAGAGCAAATCCAAAATTGGATTGAAAGGCAATTCAAACTCTGCTTAGATATTTTCTAATCACCATTCTAAGCTGATTTGGCGCATCTCTGTTGAAGATGGGAACTTAACCCACACTTCCTGATCTCGTGGGAGACACTCTACTGGAGCTCCACAGGTTCCTTTCATCTCACCAAGGACGGGTGGGATTATAATTAATTGTGATTACTCAAATGAAAACTAACCAGTGTTCACTCCGATAATTGGGCTGGGAATTAACTCGACTGTTTCTATGCAATGGACTGAGAATGAAATGGTAATTCAAAATAATGATAGTACTAAGTATATAGGCACTTGCGTAAAAATTAATATCGTGACAATTGAAGAAAAAATAAACAGACATATCATGCGCTTATTGTAAATTCATGAAAAATACAACTGCTGAATATGTTTAAAGCAATGTTTGTGATAATGAAAAGATAATTACGATGCTTAGCAGCAGATGGAATCACCAAAAAAAAATTATTCACTGTGACTATTCAGCTGCAGGCAGCTCCCCTTCCTTACACAAATGTACAACTTCCAACGATTCAAAATGCATTCTGATTGATAAAGGGAAGAACAAACACATGTAAGTATTTTCTCGTGTTTACAAAAAAAGTCACAAATTTGAATTATTTTAGCTTTAAAATATTTAACCCTTGCTGAGATCAGAAATACAATAAACCTTCACGTGGAAAAAAATATAATCAAATCAAATCAAAATGTACATCGATATTCACAATAATTGGGAGATTGAACACTGCAATATCTTTCCATCAGTTAATGTACTGAGCCATAATTCCACTTTTATACCCCTTACTGGATTGATCAGTTATTTAGATATTAGCAATAACTAAATTACTAATATGCTGTAAGTGAACTGAATATTAAAGAGAAATCTCACATTGCTGTTTGAACATACAATGTGCCGAAATAAACAGTAATTATTGGTGAAATGTCATTAGATATCTCTTACTCGATGAGGCTATGGTTACTTTGATTGTTGAAATGAGTGGCATTCAGATATTTCCAATGAACATTGGATGGAAAATCAATCTTTTTGGTATAGACGTGAAAAAATCTTTTTATTGGAGTATTGGCAATAAGAAATATAGGATTAAATTATGATGTGCATCTCACTTTACCAAATATTTTCAAGTTTTCTAAAAGGTTTCTAGTCCAATCATCAGTTTAAAGGGGGTAATTTTGGTTCAGCAGATCAGTAACTGCAAACATTTTCAACACATCTCCATCAAATCTGATAATTCAGAAAAAAGTACCAAAGCATTACCTGTCTAAATGTCAAACTATATCTTTAGATTAGAGTCAAGTTTATTCTTTACTTATTTTATTCCCATTTGTGACACCAGTGACTAAATATTGATTAGATTAAATGTCATATGTGTTAGACATGAGTTTTCTCTCAAAAATCTGTGCAACACAAGAATGCGCCCTTTGGCCCATAACGTTGAGCTGAACATGATGCAAAATAAACTCACCCCTTCTGTCTACCCTTTGTCCATATCCTTGCAAATTATCTAAATGAACATTTAAAAAGCCCTAATGTATCTGCCTCTACCACCAACCCTGGAATTTCATTCCATACACCTACCACTCCCTTTGTAAAAAACAAATTGCCCCTCACATGCCCCTTGAACTGTCTCCCCTAACCTTAAACGCATGTCACATTATTTTGACGTTTCAACTCTGGGAAAAACATTCTTACTGTCAACCCTATTTACGTATCTCCTGATTGTGTAGACTTACATCAATTCTTCCTCCATCCTCCGCCACTCCCCAAAAAACAACCTGAGTTTTCGCACGTCTCCAAATCCAGGCAGCATCCTGATAAACGCCCTGTGTACCCTTTCCAAAGCCTCCTTACCCGTCCTATAATGTGGCGAACAGAAGTGAATACAATACTTTAAGTATGCCTTAACCAAAGTCTTATAAAGTTGCAGCATGCCATTCTGACTCTTGGAACCAGTTCCCTGACCAATAAAGGCAAGTATGCCATTTGCCTTCCTTACCACCGTATCTACTTGCATGGTCACTTTCAGGGAGCCATGGTCTTGAACGCCAAGATCCCTTCGAACAACAAAGCTGTTCAGGATCCTGCCATTACCTACTTCTCCTTAATATTTGAGCTCCCAAAGTGAAATACCTCACAGTTGTATGGATTAAACTTTGCCTTTAATTTATCTGCCCATATCTGCAATTTATCTTTTTCCTGCTGCAGTCTTTGACAACACTCTACATTATGCACAACTGCACTGAACTTTGTATCGTCTGAAAATTTATTAACTCACCAAATTAGATTTTAATCCATGTCACTTACATATATTTGCCCCCCAAACAGAAGGGTTCCAGTGCGGATCCCTGTGGGAAAAAGACAGAAAATGAGGAAAATGATGAATTCTTGAATAAATGATGTTACTTTCAATGACAAAACTATTCTGATGAATAATCTCTGAAGGTGTGATTTTTGTTTCGAAATTAACCCAATATTTTAATTCTCAGTTTACTGATCTTAATGAATATCCAGTACAAATTGCTTTGAAAATATTGAATCATTTTAAGTGTTGAGTTCTAACGTTAATTATTCTTTAATTGTAATTTCAATTATCACACCATCATGAGAGTTGAATCTATTATTTCTTAGTGTCAGTATCATGATGAAATATTTGCACTCGTTTCAGGTCAACACACCTGCAATCAAGCAAAGTTTTCTCACCCAACACTCATAGTAAAAATCGCATTCTCTTTCATTTGAATTCTCATATTAATTAAAGGATTATTAATCAGTCTTATCAAATAAAGAGATGGCTAAATAGTTAACACATCAATATTTCAGTTCTTTCCAACATATTGCACAATTACATTACAATAAGAGTTTTCTCATCATTATTAAATTTGTTATCAGCTATTTTTGTTTCCAGTATCCACAGGTTTTTGCGTTCTTGTATTGATTGCATTTCATTTCAATGCTAACATTTCTATATTTCTGATTATTACGATAAGAGCTAAGTATTTTTCATGTTAAACATTATATAAATTTCACGTGTTTCTTGTGCACACAAACCAGAATTAACAAATGTTTGCTCTATTCTTTTACAATAAATCTTGAATTCTTAGAAATCATAATTTTGTGAAAATGAGGGAAATTATCTTTCGCTTAATAGTCACATTGAATGACCAATGCTTTATTTCCAAGTCATGTGCATTACAAAGCAGTTTAATTTTGAGTACATAAATAATTGCTTCAAACATATTTAATAACTTGATTATCATGAGATTTATATTTATTTAAGATCATTGTCGCTTCGTTCCAACATTTTTAGAAATTACTAATTCCTTTTATCGGTCCATTACACACTGGAATTGTCTAATACAATCCTAGTCTGATTATCACAATAAATATTTGAGCAGTTTTCCCTGTGAGTAACCATAGTAAGTATGTGATTATAGTCCTGCCCTTCTTGCATAGGAACATTATGTAGGGCTCTGGTAATGTCTGTACTGAAAGATCAGGAGGTATGGGTTCAATTCCAACCTTCAACAGAGATGTGTCAAAGCACCTCAGAGTTGATTAGAAAATATCTAAGTGTCTACTGAATTGTTTTTCAATCCAACATTTTCTCAACTTGTATTCATTGTAATGTTCACAATATCTTGAAGTTAT
>NC_057734.1:53749142-53750258 GCF_004010195.1 Chiloscyllium plagiosum
GACCCAGTGAGTGGTGAGGCACCTGAGATTGTGTGGGAGGCAGATTTGGGATCAGGGATTTGGAAAAACACTCAGACACTGACTGACCTGTCCATCTGATTGTTAACTCAGACAAAAATACACAAAGAAAGAGGCACATTTAGATATCACCTTTGATGACCTGGGGCAATGAAGCATGCTTCAAACCCAATGATTTCAGCCTCAAATCTCTGAAAATACAGACACAAAGCTTCCTACTTGAACCAGGTTGTCTCTCCAGCGTCCTTTTTTCTTGAGAATAGAGTTTTACGCTGTGTAGCCATTCCTGGTGATTGTAACCTCTGTGTCCTTGTAAGATGTATGACTGAACCTTTATTTTCCTGTTCCCTGTGAGCGACATCAGCAGCAGAAACAGGTCCTGACCTGTGTGGGTTTCGGTTGCAGTATTTATATTTACAAATTCATTCTCACCCTCACGTACAGTGTGAAATTGCTGTAAAACAGAAGGAAAGGAGTGAGAGAGCACCCACAGAAACACAAAGGCAGCATGTGTACCTGAGCTGAATGAACCTGGCATGAGGAAAACGTGTCGACAATCACAACTAATTAGAATTACAGGATCTCTGAGGTGCACAAAGAGACTATTCGGTCCATCGAGTCTGCAATGACCCTACCTCCATAATCCCACATTTACCATGGTTAGCCCAACCCACCTAACCTACACACTACAGGCCATGTTAGCACGGCCAATCCAGCAAACCTGCACATCTGTGGGAGGGTCACATATTATGTCTAAGTGCTCAGGATTGTGGATGAAGGCTCACAAATACTTGACTCTGACACAAATGCTCTGTTTTTTTTTTCAAAATAAAATATGGGGGAAACTGCAACTGGAAAGATTTCTGATTATCTCAGGAGGAAGAGAATTCAAAACTCGTGCCATTGACCCAGGGGCCCAGTGATAGTTACAGATGTCTGGGAACCATCAGAAATGTAACAGGTTGTGAGCAAGGTGGGGGTGAGACAAGGACAAAAAGACATTCTGTTACACGGGGGAAGGCAGGAGAAATTAAACAGCAGAAATGGTAGTCCCTCAAGGCCACAGGGAATGGAGTTAGGGCTGGGAAAGAAACAAGG
>NC_057734.1:53751043-53766956 GCF_004010195.1 Chiloscyllium plagiosum
ACAAGATTATCAGATACTCAACAATCAACTTGTTCCATTATTCTCAAGTCAATTTTAAAATTATTACTATCTAAACACCACAGGCTTTAATTTGCTGAACAAGTATTCAGATGTATTCTCTGTTCGAATCACTTGAAGATTATTACCTTCAGCTACATTTGGTGAATTGAACACTGATTGTAAATATATGAATATCAAATGGATTTGAGTTTGATGATAATTAATCTAGTCTGACATTCGTGTTGATTAATATCAATATAAATAGCAATGGGGTTGATTCATACCTGCCCTCTGGGCAATTAGGCATGGGCAGTAAATGCTGCCGGGTCAGCGACACCCTTATCCTGTGAATGAATAAAGGAAAATAAAAGTCTCTACCCAGTGTGAATCTGCACATGTTCAACGATGTTGTGAACATTTCCAAAACTAAGTTCTCTATGTGCAAAAAACTTTATGAACTGCCAATACCATTGTTCATTACTTGGTGTGAATAAGAGAAAAAAAAATCCTTCAACTTGTGGTTATGAGTAAATTCACTGGTGTCCCAGCAGGATGGATGCCTGAGTGAATCCCTTACACCCCCCCCCCCCCCCACACACACACACACAATAGACAATAGCTGCACGAGTAGGCCATTCAGCCCTTCGAGCCTGCACCGCCATTCAATATAATCATGGCTGATCATTCCTAATCAGTATCCTGTTCCTGCCATATCTCCATAACCCTTGATTCCACTATCTTTGAGAGCTCTATCCAACTCTTTCTTAAATGAATCCAGAGAGTGGGCCTCCACTGCCCTCAGAGCATTCCACACAGCCACCACTCTCTGGGTGAAGAAGTTTCTTCTGAGCTCTGTCCTAAATGGTCTACCCCGTATATTTAAGCTGTGTCCTTTGGTTCTGCACTCACCCATCAGTGGAAATATGTTTCCTACTGCCAGAGTGTCCAATCCTTTCATAATCTTATACGTCTGAATCAGATCCCCTCTCAGTCTTCGAAACTGAAGGGAATACAAGAACATTCGCTTCAGTCTTTCAGTGTAAGGTAATCCCACCATTCCAGGAATGGACCTCGTGAATCTCCGCTGCACTCCCTCAATAGCCAGAATGTCTTTTTCTCAAATTTGGAGACCAGAACTGCACACAGTACTCCAGGTGTGGTCTCACCAGGGCACTGTACAGCTGCAGAAGCACCTCTTTGGTTCTATACTCAATTCCTCTTGTTATGAAGGCCAGCATGCTGTTAGCCTTCGTCACTACCTGCTGTACCTGCATGCTGGCCTTCATTGACTGGTGTACAAGAACACCCAGATCTCTCTGTACTGCCCCTTTACATAAATTGATTCAATTGAGGTAGTAGTCTGCCTTCTTGTTCTTGCCACCAAAGTGGATAACCATACATTTATCCACATTAAACTGCATCTGCCATGCATCTGCCCACTCACTTATCTTGTCCAGGTCACACTGTAATCTTCTAACATCCTCATCACATTTCACCCTGCCACCCAGCTTTGTATCATTAGCAAATTTGCTAATGTTATTGCTGATACCATCTTCTATACCATTAACATATATTGTAAAAAGCTGCGGTCCCAGCACAGATCCCTGCGGTACCCCACTGGTCACTGCCTGCCATTCCGAAATGGAGCCGTTTATCACTACCCTTTGTTTCCTATTAGCCAACCAATTTTCAATCCAATCTAATACTTTGCCCCCAATACCATGCGCCCTAATGTTACTCACTTACCTCCTGTGTGGGACTTTATCAAAAGCTTTCTGAAAGTCCAGGTACACTACATCTACTGGATCTCCCTCGTCCAACACACACACACACACACACACAGAGCAGGTTAACAGCTTCTCCCCAGACTGTCTGGTTTGGCTCGTTTCCAGGTGGGAATTGGTAAATAATTCCCTTATGGCATTCCCCACATTTCCAGAGTCTGTCCCTAGTGTGGCTGCACTAGGGTTTTCATTTCAGATAAATGCTGGCAGACTGTTATACACACCGTTAGCACCACCCCACCCACCGCTCCCCCTCCCTCCTCCCAGAACCCAGTATAAAGCAGTAAACATTATCTCCTGCTGTCGAGGGACAGCCTGTATTGGTTTGAGTAGGAATACTGAGCAGATGTACCTCAATGACAATTTAATCGGTGACCAGATCAAATTTAGTAGGTCCAAATAAAATGCATTATAGCACAGAAAGAGGCCCATCAAATCCAAGCTGGCTCTCTGTAGCAGAATCCAACATTCTCATTCCCCATCCGTCCCCCAAACTCTGAGATTTTATTTCCCTCAGATCTGATATAATTGTTTTTATCAATCATTCATCTTCTCTGCTTGCGCCACCGTAATAGGCAGCATGTTCTGCAATATTTCCAGCCAATTCAGCAGAGACACTTACTCATCTCCCACTTTCTCAAAACCTCACATCTGGTCTTAATTCTTGTGCCATCACCTATCGAATACGGATATTTTTGTCTGCTATATCTAGGTGTTATAATCTTATACAGCTTTATCAAAAATATATTCAACTTGTTTACTTCAAAGAAAATCGCAATTTCTTCAAATCAATTCAGTGACTGCATTTTCTTCATCAGTGAACTATTCCAGTAAGTCTGTACGCCACACCCTGAAGATCACTCATATCCTTCATTGTTGATGCCTATTCTGTTCCACAAATCCAGACGAGACAAGTTTTCTGCACAACAGCAGTAGCTTTATTATCGGACAGCCGGCGAGAGTTTCAAAGTGTCTTTAAAGTAGCTGAGTGTCTACTTGCAGAGACTCTTCTTCACGAATCTCTGCCTTACCCACAGAGACAGTATATTTAATAGGAATTAGACAAAGACATATCAGCCACATGGGCGATTGTCATTATATAGTTTAAAGTAGGTAATTATGACCTTACAAAGCTTGATGAATGGCGATGTCCTGTGATAACGTGTGATGGATTACAGAAACTGATTGTTTATGTGTTTATGTGTTAATGGGACGAGATTAAGGCAGAAGCGTTCTTCCTTTAGTAAATGGGGGATTCACTTACATATGCTAATATGGAGGGGAGGTAAGACAATGGGAGTGGGAGGCAGTTTAACAGGGTTGTGCCCAGGGCTCTCAGTCTTGTCTGGAAAAGGCAAATTCCTCTGTCTGGGATTACGGGGGAATGCACATTTTTTCCTGCAATACGTTCTATTTCGAAGGTACAGTCCGCCTCCCCCTACTGAGGTGTTCTGTCTGTGTTGGAAGAGTACAGGCCTTGTACTCTTACAATACAGCAGTAAGACTTTTGGCAGGAGAATGTTTAACCCTTGAGTCGCCAATGCATCCTGAAAGAAAGCAAAGTAAGGAACAGGTCCCTCTGTGGTATTTTAACTTTCTCACCCTGACCAGGAATCTGGTGAGCAAAATTGGATGCAATGATTGACTGTGACCTAACTAGAGCTTTGTCACTGGTCAGCATCTTTTCCATGAGTTTGTTATCATTCGCTCTATTAATGAAGCCCAGTATCCTTTACGTTTACTCAAAACACTTTATGTTCTCTCTCCTTTAATGATTTGTACACATTGTCCCCATTCCTGCTGTCCTACTCCCTGTGTCTGTGCCATTCAAATATATATTCCCTTTCTACATCGCTTCTCTCAAAATTGTCAACTTACTGTGTGTTCTAAAGAAGAGACATATTATACTCAAAATATTATCTCTCCCTCCACACATTCTCCCCCCTGGAAAACAGAACAGTACAGTACCGGAATAATCGGCCCACCATGTCTGTGTGGATCATGATGCCATTCCAAACTAATTCCATCTGCCTGTATATGATCCATATCCCTGCCAACCCATGCCTGCTTATGTGTCAGCCCAAATGCCTCTTAAACATTGTGATTGTTTTTGCTTTTACCATCACTCAGGCAAGTACATTCTAGTCACTGACCACCTTCTGCAAAAGAAACTTGCCTGACACAACTCTCTTTAAACTTGTTCAGATGTTGTTGGAAATGTTCAGCAGGTCATGCAGCATCTGTGAAGAAAAATCAGTTAATAATTAGGGTCTGGTCACCCTTCCTCAGATACGTTTTATCGCTGATTTCTCCTCACAGATGCTGCTAGACCTGCTGAACTTTTCCCGAAAATGTTTTTGTTTCTGGTTTACAGCATCTGCATTTGTTTTGGTTTTCATTTCCTTTAAACGTGCCCCCTCTCCCCTTAAATCTGTGGCCTCGAGAATTTGTCGTTTCCACCTTGACAAAAGATTCAGATTATTCATTCTGTCTGTGCCTCTTGGGTCACTCCGCGGCCACTGACTTTCTAGTGACAGCAATCCAAGTCTTTCCAACCTCTCCCAATCCAGGCAACATCCCGGTAAACCTGTTTTCAACCTTTCCAAAGCCTCCACATCCTCCTTATGCGGTGCTCAAAACGGCCCACAATACCCCCAGACAACATCCTGGTAAACCTGTTTTCAACCTTTCCAAAGCCTCCACATCCTCTTTTGCGGTGCTCAAAACGGCCCACAATACCCCAAAGGTGGCCTAATGACAGTTTTATATTCATTCCCCTGACAGAAGAAGGCATCCACCTCCTTCACCACTTTCAGGGAGCTGTGAACTTGCACCTGAAGATCCCTCTGGATATCAATGCTGCTCAGGGCCCTTCCGTTTAGTGTATACATTCCTCATGCAATGTGCCTCCCAAAATGCATCACCACACATTTGTCCAATTCAGATCTATCTGTAATTTTTCCGTATAACCTCCTAACTGACCTTTCTTGCTGTGTCCTTTGACAACATTCTTCACTATTCACAGCTTCATCAATTGTACCATCTACAAACTTGCTAATTAAGTTGTTTACATTTTCATGCTAATCACTGATATATGTTGCAAACAACAGATATCCCAGCTCTGATCCTTGTGGAACAACGGCACTGGCCACACACCTCCAGCCGGCAACATGCCTCTGCACAACTGTTGCTGGGAGAAGTATCAAAGAGGGGCCTGAATTTAGCAGCACACGTGACCTTTATTCAGTGCTCCTTATTGTGGCATGTTGGGAGCGTTCCCTATCGAGAACTCTGTGGCTCCCCCAGCCAAGTACAGCTGGGTTTCCTTCATGCGTTCCGGTAACATTTTCCCCCGACCCGATCTCCTGGGTTTGGAATGTCAGCTCGGATATGTCTGTGCTCCCTTTCCCATTTCTGGTTCTCTGTCCCTCTGCAACTTCCCTTCTCAGCTCATGTAGTTGCTTTGCCAGTTCTTTCAAGAATTGTTTAACCCTATCCTTGCCATTGCACATCTCGGGCACTCCCAATACCACATCCTGTGGTATCTGCATAGTCCGTCCGGTCACTAATTCAAAGGGGGACTGCCCCGTTCCCTTTGCTGGGGTTGATGACAATTTAATTAGGATGGTGGGGAGTACTCTAACCCATCCCTGCCTGTCTCTGGGAGGGCCTTAGTCAGACTAGCTTTCAGTGTCTGCTTCATTCCTTCTGCTGTCCCTGAGCTCTGGGGGTGGTATGGGAGATGGGATTTCTGTTCAGTACCAAACAGGCCACAGAGCTGTTTAACTATGTTCCCTGTAACATGTGTCCCTTGGTCAGAATCTGCAGGGGAATGCTTCCACCCACTGAGTAAACCTGTTTATTAAGACCCATCAGGATCTCCTTCCCTGGGATTTGGTTGGGGGTGGGTGTAAAATCCATCTGTAACTGTTCCCATGGGCCCCTGCGTCCCTGCTGCTGCCTCCATTTTACCCTGATTGTTTTCCCTGGCTCATATAGTGTGTACAAGACTACACCCCTTCAACAAAAAGCTGTTGTATCTCTCCCTGTTCCAGGCCTCTCCCTGTAGTGGAGCATCTGATATTGCATTGTATCCTGCCCAATATGGGCTGACCCATGATATGTTTTTAATAATGTTTGTCTTTTACAGTGTGATGGCACTGCTGGATCATCCAGACTCTGTCGTGTCCTATTACTGCCCCACCCTTTTCCCATTCCTCTTTCTCCTGTTGTGGGACTGTTTCTGGGAATATCTTTAAACCTTCCTCTCTCACTTCTGCAGCTACTGCCATCTCCTCAAATGTCTGCACTGTTTCAGTCAGTATTTCGCCCGCCTTAGCCACATACTCACTGCCCCACTGGTGTGAGGATTCTACTTTCCTGTGAGCTCTAATCTTCATTATTGCTGCTTCACTGGGAAAGTTAGCTGCTTCCACTAACTCTCTGACCTGTTCTTCATGCTCAATGTGTCCCCCAGACAAGGTGATGTACCTCACCGAGCCCGACCAACACATGGTCATGAACGATACCAAAGGCATGCTGACTGTCTGTGTATATGCTGACTCCCTGACCCCTGGCTAATGTCAGTGTTTCTGTCAGGGCTTATGGTGGTTCTGCCAATTCTGGATAATTCTCCACAAAAGGCCTCCAATAATTAAACAATCTAAAGTTTGCCTTACCCCTTCACGATGTGCAGGTGAATAGTTTTAAAATCATGATCTTTCGTTCCACTGGGATTATCCCCTCTGTCTTCCTGATTTGATCTCCCTGATATGATGTCCCATGTACACCTCTACCTACCTTCCCAGTTGCACTCTTAATTTTAATTTTAAGCCGGGCCTGCCTGAACTGACACAATACTATGTTTAATATTTCGATATGTTCTTTCTCACCAACTGAGGTAATGAGGTGTTGGTGAGATTAAATAGACTAACTCCATCAGCCATACATCGGTGGGATATAATGGAATATTATAGGATCCCTGAGGTAACTGGATCCAGGTGTACTGTTTTCCTCAGACAGTAAACACCAGCTTATTCTGCCATTATGGACCAGAACGCATTCACAATATCAAGGGCTGAGACTATATCCTGTTGCGATTTCAATCCATTAAATACAGTGGTGTGGTTCGCAACTGTAGGATACTCTTTAATGGCAGATTTACTGAGGGAGGTATAATCAATAGTGAGGTGGGATGAGCCGTCTGGATTCAATGAATTAGTCTGGGATACTGTCAGTCTGACTATTTCCTGCTTCTCTCAATCTGTTACTGTCACAATTATTGCCTCCTCAGCCCCAGCTTTAATGGGATCCTGTTTGTGTGGGGAGTGAGAGGGCCCTCGATCTTTACAGGATCCATAGATAATAACCCACATTCCTGTTTGAGTTACCCACCCTGCTATTTGGGTCCGAGCTATAACTGCCCAGATTCCCTGCAAGGTAACTACTGTGGAGATATCGCCTCTCCTTTTCTTCCTGTCCCGGGCCTGGCCAGGTTGTTCCCATGTTACAGTTCGTGTTTCTACATCAATAGTTGCTCCTAACTGTTCTAAACTGGCAACTCCTGGAATGGTCCCTTCCTCGGTTTCACACTCCCATATTTGAATATATTTTGCCATATCCGTGATCTGTGTCGGGAGAGGTTTATTTCATCCAGCTTCCTCGATTCTCTCTCCAATGGCTTTCATTTTAGTGATTGAGGGGTGAGGGGCAAATCCGTATCGGTAACTGATATAAATGCTCCCATAGTAATATTATGTTCTGCTGGTTTCCAAACACAGCATCAATGAATATTCATGGGCTATGCATGTGCCAACGTGAATTCAGGCCACACACAATGTGAACATCTATCTCCCTCTCTCTGCCTACGTTCCTTGGCTGTGTGCCCTTTCCTGCTTCCCTTGTAACATTGTGGGTCTGATTACCCTCCCTGTACTGCAGCTATTCCTCTGTGTTTCTGAGTTTGCCTCAGCTCTCATGGCCCAATTCAGCATTTGGTTAGAATTACCTCCCACTGGGAGTCCCAAGTTTATAATTACAGTTAAATGGGGTCCCATGTCATCTTTTAAATACATCAAACCTATTTCGTCACAGGCTTGGGTTTGGTAATCCCCCGTGGTCCTTACACACCTCAGGCTACCTCTCTGTATGATTATTGATATTACCCTTGGGTCCCTGAGCCACCAAGGTTATTTTAGCCCATTCAGCCTGTCCCCTCCCCAGTGTGTCTCTGTAATATCTGTAAATGCCTGGAGCCATTGATCGGCTATGCACTGGGGGTAACCGGCTCACACCTCCAACCTCTCATTGCAGGGACAGGTTCTGCTGTACACTTCAGGACATCTTGGCCTGAGAGATCTTGGCTGACACCATCTTTGGTGAGACTGTGTACCTCAATTAATTCATCCATATTGTCTCAATAAGGCCCATTAATACCATTTCTCTATTAGGCTGGGTGTTCATTCACCAACATCTGTTGTTCAGCGGGTAAACGGTTCAGGTTTAGTTTCTGTCAGTTCCCTTTGTTGCTCCCTACTGTCTGTCCAAGTTGAGCTTTGATGCCCAGCGGTGCCATAGACACGGCCTTCTGGGCCTTACAGGGCGGTGGCTCATCCCACCCATTGCCGTCCCTCTGTCCATACGTGGACGCTTCACCATCTAACCCGTTCCAGCCAGTGTCACCGTTCTCACTGCCTTCTGCCCCACTGTAACTACTACCTGGCCCTTTAGCTTTAAGGCGTCACGTCTGAGAGTCACCACCTTCACTTGTTCCTGTTTCTCATAATAATGTAACACATTCCATCATTCCTGGAAGAAAACAGAACAAAATGTGAATTTGGTTTTACTTGAAATATTTATAACTTGACATTCACTTTACATATCTATAGAAGTGAGAATTGTACTGTGATTACTTAAGTGAATTTAACATGATCATGCAGTGAAAATAACTCTTAACATCAACGACAATGAATGAACTGAATAATATGTGATCATTTGTACCAGTTCTTGCATTGAAAATTCGATTTTATTTTAATGCTTGTCACCCATTACACCATGGGCATTGTTATTAGGGTATAAAGTAATGGAAGGATATCAGAGAAAATAAATAGACTTTAATTTTAGCTTCACTGCAATAATGAACCAAAACAATATTTGGAAATATGGTTGAACTATATAACAAAGTTTCCAGTGTCATTATTGACATGAACACTATTTTAGTTTGCAAGTTGTTTTGCTCTAAGAATAATTGGAAATGAATTGTGATTATGAATTGACCATTTAAAATATACTTTGAAGAGAATAATTAGATATATTTTTGGAGGAAATTAGGGAAATTACCTGAGGAACGGAGGAAATAAATA
This sequence comes from Chiloscyllium plagiosum, assembly GCF_004010195.1. Classification (NCBI taxonomy): domain Eukaryota; kingdom Metazoa; phylum Chordata; class Chondrichthyes; order Orectolobiformes; family Hemiscylliidae; genus Chiloscyllium; species Chiloscyllium plagiosum. The sequence continues at coordinate 53,760,189 of NC_057734.1, forward strand.
TGTATACATTGATATTAATAGTTTTAAAATGTTTGGAAGTTGACTGCGATTATTTGATTGAGAGAGGCTGCATGATTATAAAGACTAATTCACCTTTATCATTGCATTGTTGGTTTCACTGGAATTTGTTGTGGTCTAAGCTCTTGTTGTGTGCAATGGACTGTCACTAATAGCTTAATTAACCTACGAGTCCCTGATCAGGTTTGTCTTTGCCAAGAATGTTGTTTACTTTCCCCTTTTACTGTGATTCTGCAGGTTAGAATATTCTGAGAGTCAGTAATGTTCAGTAACTGAACATTGAATGATTTTGACTCTAACAGAGCAGTGGCCTTGTTTTCAGCTAATTATTCACTTTTTATTTCCTGGTTGTGTTGACTGTTACAGAAACAGGCTCTGAGCAATGTTTCCATTCACTTGTGTTGGAGTCACAGACAGCCACGTGGTCAGTCAGTTTCAGCCTGATGGATCAGTTTCTCTGTCCTATTAGATGGTGGTCACTTGCTCAGTTACTAATTGCTCACCTCAGCATCAGTCCATCCAGCATTTGTTCCCTCTCACCATGACTATTCCAATACAGTCCTAGCTCGTCTCCCACATTCTACCTCCAATACCTCATGATCACCTCAGATTCTGCTGTCTGTGTCCTTGCAGCAAGTTGTGTCAGACACCTACCTCAGTTTTAACCTGATCTACATTATGTTCAGAAAGATATTTTCAAAATTTGGTTCACTGCTTTTAAATCTACCCGTGACTTCACCCTGTCCTCCCTGCGTAGTTCCTCACCTCCCTGAGGTATCTGCACTTATCCAATACCAGCTGCATGTGAGTTTCTTGTTTTAATCTCCTCCCTGTTGGTGGCTTTAATTTCAGTTGCCTTGAACCTAAACTAGGTAATTCTTTTCCCCCATTCCCTTCAGCACTCCTTAATTCTACCTGTTTGATCAAGGTTTTGGTTTCCGCCCTTTGTAGCTCGGTAACGGCTTTGTGGTATCATTGCTGAACTGTTGATGCAGAGACCCAGCGAATATTATGGGGTCTCTGATTCGAATCCCACCATGGCAGATGTGGAACTTGAATTTAATAATCATCTAGAATTATGAGTCTATTGATGAAATTATTCTCGATTGTCAGGAAAAACCCATCTGGATCACTGATGTCCTTGAGGGAAGGAAGCTGCCATCCTAACCTGGTCTGGTCTACATGTGACCCCTGACCCACAGCAATGTGGTTGACTCTTATCTCCCTTCTGGGTAATAAATGCTGCCCACAGCCAGTGGAACCTACATCCCAGTAAATTAATTTTAACCAAAGATCTCATTCCTTGGATCATGTGAGAAAGAAGCAGAAGGTGACCATTCGGCCCCTCGAGCCTGCCCAACCATTCAATAAGACCAGGCCTGATCTGTTCGTGATTTGTGTTCCATCTTCCCCCAACGTCCCTTAACAAGGATCTATCAACTTGTGTCTTAAAAATACTCAGTGAGCCCACCTTCTGGGGCAGAGAGTTCCAAATTTGCACAGCCCTCTGATTGGAAACAAATATCATCATCGCTGTCCTGAAAGGGTGAACCCAATTTTAAAGCAGTTCCCCCTCGTTCAGGAATGACCCACAGGAGGAAACATCCTTTCCACATCCGCCTTATCCAACCATTCAGGATGTTAGATACTTCAGTCATGTCACCCCTCATTCTTCCAAACTCTAGCTGTAACAAACCTATCCTGTCCAACTGATTCACATTTTATTTCTGTCATGCCGGGTGTGGGTGGGGTTGAAATGTTGTGTTATGTTTATTATGCAGTGAATGTGTTGCTTCACTGTGTGGGGTCTAAGAGTCAACATGAGCCATACTAGCTTTCCTGTCTCACTGTATTACATATATCTTACATCACTGTCGTGTTTCCATCCCTCCCTACCTCATCTAACTAAAAAGAATGACAGAGATCGAGAAATGTTGTTAGAAAATGTGTTGTTGCATAAAAGGTATTTGATCTGTTTGTAGAGATTGCATTGTAATTTTAGTAAACAGTTAATTAAAAGTTACTGACAAAATATTTTAAGAGGATCTATTGTTGGTGGTGGAAATGGTGTTGGTTCATATAAGAGAGGGCTGGGGTGAATACGGTACTCGGTTTTGATGAGAAAGTTGAGCAAGGTCAGATTCTTTTATCATTTTTCAATAAGGGGCAGATATTGCAGCTAGGACAGTGTGGAGCTGTTTTGATCTTGTAGATATTTTTAAAATATTTATTTGATGTGATGTGGGTGTCACTGGCTGGGCCCAGCATTTATTGCCCATCCCTAGTTGCCCTTGAGAAATTGGTGGTGAGCTGTCTTCTTGAGCCGCTGCAGTCTACCTGTTGTGGGTATATACCTTTGGGGTGGGGATTTCCAGGATTTTGACCCAGCGACAGTGAAGGAACAGCTATATATTTCCAATTCAGGGTGATTAGTACCTTATAGGCGAACTTGAAGATGGTTGTCTTTCCATCTCGCTGCTGCCTTTGTCCTTCTAGATGGAAGTGACCATGGGTTTGAAAGGTGCTGGTTAGTGAATTCCTGAAGTGCATCTTGTAGATAGTATATATTGCTGCTACGGAGCATCAGTGATGGTGGGGGATGGAATCAGTGGTGGGGGGGGTGGATACTTGTGGATGCTGTGCGAATCAAGCGGGCTGCTTTGTTCCGGATGGTATCAAGTTTCTTGAATGTTGTTAGGGCTGCACTCATCCAGGCAAGTGGTAAGTATTCCATCACACTCCTGACTTGTGTCTGGTAGCAGTTGGACAGGCTTTCAGGAGACAGCAGTTGAATTACTCTTGTAGCCACTGTGTTTATATGGTGAGACCAATTCAGTTTCTGATCAATGATTATTCCTAGGATGTTGATAGTGGGTGTTCAGTGATGGCAACACCATCGAATGTCAAGGGATGGTGGTTAGATTATTTCTTTTCCGTGATGGTCATTGCCTGCATTTGTGTGGGATGTATGTTACTTGCCCCTTGTCAGCCCAAACCTGGATATTGTCCAGATCTTGTTGTACTTGGACTTGGACTGCTTCAGTACCAGCGGAGGTAATTAATTATTAACGTTCAATAACCATGGACTTATGCAAATTCCTTTTTCTATCAAATGTCATGGACTGTATCTTGTGGTCACTCTGATATTCACTTTGGTTATCTCCTTACTTTCTTCCTGATTCAGACACAAATGTTTGATCATCGATCAGGATAAAATTACATAAATTTCTCCTTCTTTAAAGTGCACTGATAGATTTTCAAAATCTCAGTGTTGCTAACATCTAATTATTGTTCAGTTCAGTAGGGGGTATAAATGTGTAATAATGGTTCAGTACATGAAGTAATGTGAAGATATGGCAGTGTACAAACTCACAATCATTGTGAATATCAATTTTTATTTTAACCATATCAACACAGTTGAATTGATTTAATTATATTTCACTTCAATGCTCACATTCATTGTATTTCTGATCACAATCAGAGTGGACTATTTCTTGTGACAAAATTATTTAAAATTTATGTCACTTTTTTATGGACACAAAATAGAATCAACACTCATTTGTTCTCTCCTTTACCAATCACAGTCAAGTTTGAATTGTACAATGGTAGCTTGATACAGCATGGAAACAGGCCATTCAGGCAGCCCGGCCATATTCCCTCAACTAAACTAGCCCCATTTTCCTGTGTTTGTTCCATATCCCTCTGGACGTTTTCTATCCATGTAATTGTCCAAAAGTCTTTTAGATGTTATAATTGTACCAGCCACCACCTTTCCTCTCACAGGTCATTCCATATGAGCCAAACACACTTTGTGAAAAACGTTTCCCCTCAGATCCCTTTTAAATATTTCCCCCTTACTTTAAATATAATTTACACTGTAGAATCTTTATGACTGCAAAGTTATTAAAAGTTGAGAGGTATTTGGAAACAGCATAATAACATTCATAGTTAAGTCAGTGACCGGAAGCAAATAACTTCAAGATATTGTGATCATTATAATGAACAACAGCTACAAGTTGAGAAAATGTTGGATTGAAAAACAATTCAGGAGACACTTAGATGTTTTCTAATCAACTCTGAGGTGTTTTGACACATCTCTGTTGAAGGTTGGAATTGAACCCATACCTCCTGGTCTTTCAGTACAGGCATAATATTCCTATGTAAGAAGAGCAGGACTATAATCACATACTTATTGTGGTTACTCACAGGGAAAACTGCTCAAATATTTATTGTGATAATTAGACTAGGATTGTATTAGACAATTCCAGTGTGTAATGGACCGATAAAAGGAATTAGTAATTTCTAAAAATGTTGGAACGAAGCGACAATGATCTTAAATAAATATAAATCTCATGATAATCAAGTAATTAAATATGTTTCAAGCAATTATTTATGTACTCAAAATTAAACTGCTTTGTAATGCACATGACTTGGAAATAAAGCATTAGTCATTTAATGTGACTATTAAGCGAAAGATAATTTCCCTCATTTTCACAAAATTATTTATTGTAAAAGAATAGAGCAAGCATTTGTTAATACTTAGCTCTTATCGTAATAATCAGAAATATAGAAATGTTAGCATTGAAATGAAATACAATCAAGAACGCAAAAAACTATGGATACTGGAAATCAGAAACAAACATAGTTGATAACAAATTTAAGAACGATGAAAAACCCTTATTGCAATGTAATTGTGCAATATGATGGAAAGAACTGAAATATTGATGTGAAAACTAGTTAGCCATCTCTTAAGTGATAAGACTGATCAATAATCCTTTAATTAATATGAGATTTCAAATGAAAGAGAATGAGATAATTACTATGAGTGTTGGGTGAGAAAACTTTGCTTGATTGTAGGTGTGTTGACCTGAAACGAGTGTAAATATTTCATCATGGTACTGGCACTAAGAAATAATAGATTCAACTCTCATAATGATGTGATAATTGAAATTACAATTGAAGAATAATTAATGTTAGAACTCAACACTTAAAATGATTCAATATTTTCAATGCAGTTTGTACTGGATATTCATTAAGATCAGTAAACTGAGAATTATAGTATTGAGTTAATTTCAAAACAAAAATCACACCTTCAGAGATTATTCATCAGAATAGTTTTGTTATTGAAAGAAACCTCAATTATTCAGGAATTGTGCATTTTCCTCATTTTCTGTCTTTTTCCCACAGGAATCTGCACTGGAACCCTTCTGTTTGCGGGACAAATATATGTAAGTAACATGGATTAAAATCTAATTTGGTGAGTTAATAAGTTTGCAGATGATACAAAGTTCAGTGCAGTTGTGGATAATGTAGAGGGTTGTCAAAGAATGCAGCAGGAAAAAAGATAAATTGCAGATATGGGTAGAGAAATTAAAGGTAAAGCTTAATCCCGACAACTGTGAGGTGTTTCACTTTGGGAGCTCAAATATTAAGGAAACGTAGGTAATGGCAGGACCCTGAACAGCTTTGTTGTTCACAGGAATCTTGGCATTCAAGACCATGGCTCTTTGAAAGTGACCATGCAAGTAGATAGGGTGGTAAGGAAGGCAAATGACATACTTGCCTTTATTGGTCAGGAAACTGGTTACAAGAGTCAGGATGGCATGTTGCAACTTTATAAGACTTTGGTTAAGGCATACTTAAAGTACTGTATTCACTTTTGTTCGCCACATTATAGGACGGGTATGGAGGCTTTGGAAAGGGTACAGAGGGCGTTTACCAGGATGCTGTCTGGATTTGGAGACGTAAGAAAAACTCAGGTTGCTTTTTTGTGGAGTGGTGGAGGATGGAGGAAGAATTGTGTAAGTCTGTACAATCAGGAGATGCATAAATAGGGTTGACAGTCAGAATGTTTTTCCCAGAGTTGAAACGTCAAAAGTATGTGACATGCGTTTAAGTTTAGGGGAGACAGTTCAAGGGGCATGTGAGGGGCAATTTGTTTTTTTACAAAGGGAGTGGTAGGTGTCTGGAATGAACTTCCAGGGTTGGTGGTAGAGGCAGATACATTAGGGCTTTTTAATGTTCATTTAGATAATTTGGAAGGATATGGACCAAGGGTAGGCAGAAAGGGTGAGTTTATTTTGCATTATATTCAGCACAACGTTATGGGCCAAAGGGCCCATTCCTGTGTTGCACAGATCTTTGAGAGAAAACTCATGTCTAACACATATGACATTTAATCTAATCAATATTTAGTCACTGGTGTCAAAAATAGGAATGAAATAAGTAGAGAATGAACTTGACTCTAATCTAAAGATATAGTTTGACATTTACACAGGTAATGCTTTGGTATTTTTTTCTGAATTATCAGATTTGATGGAGATGTGTTGAAAATGTTTGCAGTTACTGATCTGCTGAATCAAAATTACCCCTTTTAAACTGATGATTGGACTAGAAACCTTTTAGAAAACTTGAAAATATTCGGTAAGGTGAGATGCACATCATAATTTAATCCTACATTTCTTATTGCCAATACTCCAATAAAAAAAATTTTCACGTCTATACCAAAAAGATTGATTTTCCATCCAATGCTCATTGGAAATATCTGAATGCTACTCATTTCAACAATCAAAGTAACCATAGCCTCATCGATTAAGAGATATCTAATGACATTTCACCAATAATTACTGTTTATTCGGCACATTGTATGTTCAAACAGCAATGTGAGATTTCTCTTTAATATTCAATTCACTGACAGCATATTAATAATTTAGTTAGTGCTAATATCTAATAACTGATTAATCCAGTAAG
>NC_057734.1:53767456-53789311 GCF_004010195.1 Chiloscyllium plagiosum
CTGGGACAATTATTCTTTCATTAATGAAGGTCAGGGTTGGTCGTTTTTTTCTGTATCTGGCATGTTCTTATTTCTGTCTGGAATATAACTGTCTGAACTGGCATACTTATGGACTTGGAGTAGGATTTCACAAAATATTATTTTCTTTCATCAAGATTGGAACAGACTGTTAGTTTATCTCTCCTCCACTATCTTTTGTTTTAATTCTAAGGCAGGTTGCGTCTTTTTGTTTGTCGGACATTTCATACGAGCCAACATAGGCCATTCTATTCCAGATGGGGCAGGGCACCCCTGCAACAGCAAATCAACCAGAATTTCAGTATTAAAATAAAAATTTGCATTCGCTATCATTAGGGAACAGTACCTGTGCAATATGCCTACGTCACTGAGACTTAATTCAACACTTAAAGCCAAATATACTGGATTTCATCAATGATTAAATATTTGATATAAGGAAAAAATAGTCTTAAAACAGGTCACTGCAAACTTAAAATAATTAGAAACTTCATATTGCTATCTGTAACATGTAGAAATGAACATTAATTATTGGAGTCTAAAACAATTGGACGTATCTTCATTTGTAAGGCCGAATATTAATCCAATGATTTCTGCGAACATTCAAATGAGAAGGCATCATATATTTCCTGTGAGTGTTGGATAAGGAATCATTGCTTGGTTCATGGTTGTGTTGACCTGGAAAAAAACGATCCATTTTCCTTTGTAAAATTGGCACGAAGAAATAATGGTTTAAATTGAAATGTGAATCTCATGATATTTGTTACTAAACCTAAACAGAATTATAGTGTAATGTTGGTCTAACAATGAATTGGTAACTTATTTTAGAACGCTGACACATTAAATGATTCAATATTTCCAAATGAGTTTGTTCTGATATTGATTACACAGAAATTAGTATCAGTGAACTGAGAACTAGAATGCTGGCATGATGGCTTGGAAAATACATTCGATATGCAGTGATTATTGATCAGAACTGTTTTGTCATTCAACATCTCAGATACTCCTGCAATCTGTACTTGCTGTCTCAGCTTTTCTTCTGTAGAAATACAATATATAATCCATTCAATTTTCCATGTCATCAATATTCAGACATTTGTGTCAGCATTAAAAATAAAATAAATCGATAAGGAACATGGTTAGTACAGCGAAATACAGTTAACAGCATTTATAAAGGAAATTTTTCAATAGTGTCTCTGAGTAAACACGTGAAAAGGTTTAACGGGGACCTGTTCACAATGTACGGAGCCACAATTGCATTTTCTTCACATGATGACTGGAGGGAACCTATCAGAAAACTCGCCTATATTTAGGAATTCCTTCATCTCGATACATGTTACTATCAGTATCCTCAGTCACAAATAATGAAGTGTGATTATTGGGATGATGTGAAAGCGTGATGTCTGCTGTGTTTACTTATCCTGAGAACAATATGATACTGACAAAAGGTATTTCACTGAACAATTATTTGTTGGCCTTGAAGACCATCTTATGGCTTTATGTGCAGTGATTACTTTGATTTCAAGACATTTGATATATTTTCCATGATTTGGAAAATGATTAGATTACTTACAGTGTGGAAACAGGCCCTTTGGCCCAACAAGTACACACGGACCTACTGAAGCACAACCCATCCATACCCATTCCTTTACATTTACTCCTTCACCTAACACTATGGGCAATTTAGCATGGCCAATTCACCTAACCTGCACATTTGTGAATTTTGGGAGGAAACCGGAGCACCCGGAGGAAACTCACGCAGACACGGGGAGAATGTGCAAGCTCCAAACAGTCAGTCACTTGAGGCGGGCCCTGAACCCGGGTCTCTGGCACTGTGAGGCAGCAGTGCTAACCACTGTGCCACCGTGCCGCCCAATGATTAATAGTTTTGTGACAAATGTCTACATGTGGTCATTAGCTGGATTCAAAGCATTCAATGTGTTGGTGCAAAAACCCTTCATTGTTGACATTTCCAAGAGAGGTATATAATGCTCAGGCATTGGCTGGAAGTCTATGTGTAAGAAAATTGGGGTCATCCTGGAACTGATTGATTCTCGCTGCTGGTTGACTCAGTTTGATTAATTTTATGTTTGTCCTGATTTATCTGGCTGTAGGTGAATTTAGAACATACAATTTATCTCCAAGGGTCACTTCACATCACTGGAGAGTGAAAATATAGTTCACATACCGTGATAACAATGAATTGATAATTAAATTTTGTGTTTTAACAGATAAAATGATTTATGTTTTCCAGTACTTGTTAGATATTGATTAGATATTTGTTAAAATAGATAAACTGAGAATTGTAATTCTGTTGCAGGATTGTTGAATTGTTAAAAGGTACATATGTGGAGTGTTTTTGGAATGATTTGGTGGTGCCAGTGTTGGATTGGGCTGTACAAAGTTAAAAAAATCAAGCACCACCAGGTTATGAACCAACAGGTTTATTTTGAAGAACTAGCTTTCAGAGTGTTGCTCCTTCATCAGTTGGTTGAAGGAGCAGCACTCCGAAAGCTAGCGCTTCCAAACAAACCTGTTGGACTATAACCTGGTGTTGTGTGATTTTTTTAACTTTGTTTTTTGGAAGGAATTGTTTTTTTCATTCAAATATACAGGCTGTTCAAGAATTCTATCTAGCCTTCCATGGTTTTCTTTTAGAGACCACACATTTATAGCTTAGATTAGATTAGATTAGATTACTTACAGTGTGGAAGCAGGCCCAACAAGTCCACACTGACCCTCCGAAGAGCAACCCACCCAGACTCATTTCCCTACATTAACCCCTTCACCTAAAACTACGGTCGATTTAGTATGGTCAATTCACCTAACCTGTACACTTTTTGGACTGCGGGAGGAAACCGGAGCACCCGGAAGAAACCCACACAGACACGGGGAAGAATGTGCAAATTTCACACAGACAGATGCCTGAAGTGGAAATTGAACCAGGGCCCCTGCCGCTGTGAGGCGGCAGTGCCACCATGCCGCCCACAATTCATATAATTTTCACTGTAATCAGTATTTCAAATTTACATCAGATTTAAGATGAAAATGAGGACCAATTAACGAGTAATTCCATGAATGGAAAACACAGTAAATTGAATTTACAGAAGCAAATTCAAGTTTGATCCGAATAATCAAATAAATACTTTGAATGGAAATGATCTGAAAATGTTTACATCTACATTTGAACTAAGTCAAATTACTCTTTGTTTTGAAATAATTGGACTGAAAACTTGTTTGAAAACATGAACAAATAAGGACTATCGACATGGCTTGCTGTTAGTGCTCTTGGCCAATCGTAATAAAGAATAAATACTACTTTGAGTAATAAGTATCATGTGTAATTGCTGGGCTGAAAAGTAAGAGGATAGCTCTTGTATTTATTGGCCAGAATGGTAACCAAATGTTTACTGTGGTTACTGCACTCAGTAACAATAAGATCAAGATCAATGGCTGTTAGCATCATTGGCTACTCGTAATGAAGAATAAACACTGCTGTGAGCAATACGTATCTTGGATAATTACAGAACAGAAATCTCAGAAGACACTCATTGAATTTACGGGAGGGAATGATAATCAGATGCTTACTGCGGTGATTGATCTCAGGAACAATAAGACAGTTACTCAGATTATTCCACTGAACAGTAATTAAATGATCATGAGACCATTGTCTGGCTTTATGAATAGTGTTTTGTGTGAGCATTGATTTCAATAACATTGTGATAGTATACAAGTCTGCAGGTTAGGTGAGTTGGCCATGCTAAATTGTCCATAGTGTTCATGGATGTGTAGGTTAGGTGCATTAGTCAGGGGAAATGTCGAGTAATAGAGCAAGGGAATGTGTCTGGGTGGGTTACTCTTCGGAGGGTCGGTGTGGACTTGTTGAGCCAAGTAGCCTGTTTGAACACTGTAGGGATTCTATGACTCTATGATTCTTTGGTTTCGGAATAGACTGATAAGCGAGTGCGAAAGATACTATTCAAAGTCAACAAAATCTTTATGTTTAGTAGAATTGCTTCGCAAAATGCATTGAAGCCATCATACACAAAGTGAGATAAGTGGAAGTAATAAGATATTTTAATTAAATAAAATGAATGTCATTATTTAGATATTTTAAATTTGAAAAACTACAGTGTCCTCAAATCTAAAATTTAGAGACAATATAATGTGATACATATATTTATTAATGACCTGAAGATAATAAATTGGAGATTCTGTGATTATTGAAATGAACAACAGACAGAGCAAATCCAAAATTGGATTGAAAAGCAATTCAAACTCTGCTTAGATATTTTCTAATCACCATTCTAAGCTGCTTTGGCGCATCTCTGTTGAAGATGGGAACTCAACCCACACTTCCTGGTCTCGTGGGGGACACTCTACAGGAGCTCCACAGGTTCTTTTCATTAGTTTCCTTCCTTGGTGGGATTATAATTACTTGTGATGATTCAAATGAAAACTAACCAGTGTTCACTCCGATAATTGGGCTGGGAATTAATTCGACTGTTTCTATGCAATGGATTGAGAATGAAATGGTAATTCACAATAATGATGGTACTAAGTATATAGGCTCTTACGTAAAAAATAATATCGTGACAATTGAAGGAAAAATAAAGAGACATATCATGCACTTATTGTAAATTCATGAAAAATACAACTGCTGAATATGTTTAAAGCAATTTTTCTGATAATGAAAAGATAATTAGAATGCTTAACAGCAGATGGAATCACCAAAAAAAGTTATTCACTGTGACTATTCAGCTCCCCTTCCTTACACAAATGTACAACTTCCAACAATTCAAAATGTACTCTGATTGATAAAGGGAAGAACAAACACATGTAAGTTTTTTTCTCGTGTTTACAAAAAAAGTCACAAATTTGAAATTTTTTAGCTGTAAAATATTTAACCCATGCTGAGATCAATACAATAAACCTTCACCTGGAAGAAAAATATAATCAAATCAAATCAAAATATACATCGATATTCACAATAATTGGGAGATTGAACACTGCAATATCTTTCCATCAGCTGATGCACTGAGCCATAATTCCACTTTTATATCCATTACTGGATTGATCAGTTATTAGATATTAGCAATAACTAAATTATTAATATGCTGTCAGTGAACTGAATATTAAAGAGAAATCTCACATTGCTGTTTGAACATACAATGTGCCGAAATAAACATTAATTATTGGAGAAATGTCATTAGATATCTCTGAATCGATGATGCTATGGTTCCTTTGATTGTTGAAATGAGTGGCACTCAGATATTTCCAATGAGCATTTGATAGAAAATCAATCTTTTTGGTATAGACTTGAAAAAAAAAATATTGGAGTATTGGCAATAAGACCTATTGGATTAAATTATGATGTGCATCTCACCTTACCAAATATTTTCAAATTTTCTAAAAGGTTTCTAGTCCAATCATCAGTTTAAAAGGGGTAATTTTGGTTTAGCAGTTCAGTTACTGTAAGCATTTTCAACACATCTCCATCAAATCTGAAAATTCAGAAAAAAATACCAAAGCATTACCTGTGTAAATGTCAAACTATATCTTTAGATTAGAGTCAAGTTCATTCTCTACTTATTTTATTCCTATTTTTGACACCAGTGACTAAATATTGATTAGATTAAATATCATATATGTTAGACATTAGTTTTCTCTCAAAGATCTGTGCAACACAGGAATGGGCCCTTTGGCCCATAACGTTGTGCTGAACATAATGCAAAATAAACTCACGCCTTCTGTCTACCCTTGGTCCATATCCTTCCAAATTATCTAAATGAACATTTAAAAAGCCCTAATGTATCTGCCTCTACCATCAACCCTGGAAGTTCTTCCAGACACCTACCACTCACTTTGTAAAAAACAAATTGCTCCTCACATGCCCCTTGAACTGTCTCCCCTAACCTTAACGTCACATAATTTTGACGTTTCAACTCTGGGAAAAACATTCTGACTGTCAACCCTATTTATGTATCTCGTGATTGTACAGACTTACATCAATTCTTCCTCCATCCTCCACCACTCCACAAAAAAGAAACCTGAGTTTTTCTCACGTCTCCAAATCCAGGCAGCATCCTAGCAAACGCCCTCTGTACCCTTTCCAAAGTCTCCATACCCGTCCTATAATGTGGCGAACAAAAGTGAATACGATACTTGAAGTATGCCTTAACCAAAGTCTTATAAAGTTGCAACATGCCATCCTGACTCTTGTAACCAGTTCCCTGACCAATAAAAGCAAGTATGTCATTTGCCTTCCTTACCACCCTATCTACTTGCATGGTCACTTTCAGGGAGCCATGGTCTTGAATGCCAAGATTCCTTTGAACAACAAAGCTGTTCAGGGTCCTGCCATTACCTACTTTTCCTTAATATTTGAGCTCCCAAAGTGAAACACCTCACAATTGTAAGGATTAAGCTTTACCTTTAATTTTTCATCCCATATCTGCAATTTTTTCTGCTGCATTCTTTGACAACCCTCTACATTATCCACAGCTGCACTGAACTTTGTATCATCTGCAAACTTATTAACTCACCAAATTAGATTTTAATCGATGTCACTTACATATATTTGTCCCGCAAACAGAAGAGTTCCAGTGCAGATCCCTGTGGGAAAAAGACAGAAAATGAGGAAAATGCAGAATTCTTGAATAATTGAGGTTTCTTTCAATGACAAAACTATTCTGATTAATAATCTCTGAAGGTGTGATTTTTGATTTGAAATTAACCCAATACTTTAATTCTCAGTTTACTGATCTTAATGAATATCCAGTACATACTGCTTTGAAAATATTGAATCATTTTAAGTGCTGAGTTCTAACATTAATTATTCTTCAATTGTAATTTCAATTATCACACCATCATGAGAGTTGATCCTATTATTTCTTAGTGCCAATATCATGATGAAATATTTACACTTGTTTCAGGTCAACACACCTACAATCAAGCAAAGTTTTCTCACCCAACACTCATAGTAATTATCTCATTCTCTTTCATTTGAAATTTCATATTAATTAAAGGATTATTAATCAATCTTATCAATTAAGAGATGGCTAACTAGTTTTCACATCAATATTTCAGTTCTTTCCAACATATTGCACAATTACATTGCAATAAGGGTTTTTTCATCATTCTTAAATTTGTTATCAGCTATTTTTGTTTCTGATTTCCAGTATCCAAATTTTTTCCGTTCTTGTATTGATTGTATTTCATTTCAATACTAACATTTCTATATTTCTGATTATTACGATAAGAGCTAAGTATTTTTCATGTTAAACATTATATCAATTTCACGTGTTTCTTGTGTACACAAACCAGAATTAACAAATGCTTGCTCTATTCTTTTACAATAAATCTTGAATTCTTAGGAATCATAATTTTGTGAAAATGAGGGAAATTATCTTTCGCTTAATAGTCACATTGAATGACTAATGCTTTATTTCCAAGTCATGTGCATTACAAAGCAGTTTAATTTTGAATACATAAATAATTGCTTCAGACATATTTAATTACTTGATTATCATGAGATTTATATTTATTTAAGCTCATTGTCGCTTCGTTCCAACATTTTTAGAAATTACTAATTCCTTTTATCGGTCCATTACACACTGGAATTGTCGAATACAATCCTAGTCTGCTTATCACAATAAATATCTGAGCAGTTTTCCCTGTGAGTAACCACAGTAAGTATGTGATTATAGTCCTGCACGTCTTGCATAGGAACATTATGTAGGGCTCTGGTAATGTCTGTACTGAAAGACCAGGAGGTATGCGTTCAATTCCAACCTTCAACAGAGATGTGTCAAAGCACCTCAGAGTTGATTAGAAAATATCTACGTGTCTACTGAATTGTTTTTCAATCCAACATTTTCTCCACTTCTATCTGTTGTTCATTGTAATGTTCACAATATCTTGAATTTATTTGCTTCCGGTCACTGACTAAACTATGAATGTTATTATGCTGCTTCTAAATACCTCTCAACTTTTAATAACTTTGCAGTCATAAAGATTCTACAGTGTAAATTATATTTAAGGTAAGGGGGAAAGATTTAAAAGGGATCTGAGGGGCAACATTTTTCACAAAGTGTGTTTGGCTCATATGGAATGAGCTGTGAGAGGAAAGGTGGTGGTTGGTACAATTATAACATCTAAAAGACTTTTGGACAGTTACATGGATAGAAAAAATCCAGAGGTATATGGAACAAACACAGGAAAATGGGGCTAGTTTAGTTGAGGGAATATGGCCGGGCTGCCTGAATGGCCTGTTTCCGTGCTGTATCAAGCTAGCATTGTACAATTCAAACTTGACTGTGATTGGTAAAGGAGAGAACAAATGGGTGTTGATTCTATTTTGTGCCCATAAAAAAGTGACATGAATTTTAAATAATTTTGCCACAAGAAATAGTTTACTCTTATTGTGATCAGAAATACAATGAATGTGAGCATTGAAGTGAAATATAATTAAATCAATTCAACTGTGTTGATATGGTTAAAATAAAAATTGATAATCACAATGATTGTGAGTTTGCACAATGCCATATCTTCACATTACTTCATGTACTGAGCCATTATTACACATTTATACCCCCTACTGAAATGAACAATAATTAGATGTTAGCAACACTTAGATTTTGAAAATCTATCAGTGCACTTTGAAGAAGGAGAAATTTATGTAATTTTATCCTCATTGATGATCAAACATTTGTGTCTGAATCAGGAAGAAAGTAAGGAGATAACCAAAGTGAATATCAGAGTGACCACAAGATATTGTCCATGACATTTGATAGAAAAAGGAATTTGCATAATTTCATGGTTATTGAACGTTAATGATTAATTACCTCCGCAGGTACTGAAGCAGTCCATGTCCAAGTACAAAAAGATCTGGACAATATCCAGGTTTGGGCTGACAAGGGGCAAGTAACATACATCCCACACAAATGCAGGCAATGACCATTACGTCTAAGAAATAATCTAACCACCATCCCTTCACATTCGATGGTGTTGCCATCACTGAACACCCACTATCAACATCCTGGGAATAATCATTGATCAGAAACTGAATTGGTCTCACCACATAAACACAGTGGCTACAAGAGTAATTCAACTGCTGTCTCCTGAAAGCCTGTCCAACGGCTACCAGACACAAGTCAGGAGTGTGATGGAATACTCACCACTTGCCTGGATGAGTGCAGCCCTAACAACACTCAAGAAACTTGATACCATCCGGAACAAAGCAGCCCGCTTGATTGGCACAGCATCCACAAGTGTCCACCCCCCACCATCACTGATGCTCCGTAGCAGCAATGTATACTATCTACAAGATGCACTGCAGGAATTCACTAACCAGCACCTTTCAAACCCATGGCCACTTCCACCTAGAAGGACAAAGGCAGCAGCTAGATGGAAAGACAACTATCTTCAAGTTTGCCTATAAGGTACTAATCACCCTGAATTGGAAATATATAGCTGCTCCTTCACTGTCAGTGGGTCAAAATCCTGGAAATCCCCACCCCAAAGGTATATACCCACAGCAGGAAGACTGCAGCGGCTCAAGAAGACAGCTCACCACCAATTTCTCAAGGGCAACTAGGGATGGGCAATAAATGCTGGGCCCAGCCAGTGACACCCACATCACATCAAATAAATATTTTATCAATGTCTACAAGATCAAAACAGCTCCACACTGTCCTAGCTGCAATCTCTGCCCCTTATTGAAAAAAGATAAAAGAATCTGACCTTGCTCAACTTTCTCATCAAAACCGAGTACAGTATTCACCCCAGCCCTCTCTTATATGAACCAGCAGCATTTCCGCCACAAACAGTATATCCTCTTAAAATATTTTGTCAGTAACTTTTAATTAACTGGTTACTAAAATTACAATGCAATCTCTACAAACAAATCAAATACCTTTTGTGCATTTTCTAACAACTTTTCTCGATCTCTGTCATTCTTTTTAGTTGATGAGGTAGGGAGGGATGGAAACACGACAGTGATGTAATATATATGTAATACAGTGAGACAGGAAAGCTAGTATGGCTCATGTTGACTCTTAGACCCCACACAGTGAAGCAACACATTCACTGCATAATAAACATAACACAACATTTCAACCCCACTCACACCCGGCATGACAGAAATAAAATGTGAATCAGTTGGACAGGATAGGTTTGTTACAGCTAGAGTTTGGAAGAATGAGGGGTGACATGACTTTAGTATCTAACATCTTGAATGGTTGGATAAGGTGGATGTGGAAAGGATGTTTCCACTTGTGGGTCATTCCTGAACTAGAGGGAACTGCTTTAAAATTGGGTTCACCCTTTCAGGACAGCGATGATGATATTTATTTCCTATCAGAGGGCTGTGCAAATTTGGAACTCTCTGCCACAGAAGGTGGGCTCACTGAGTAATTTTAATAGATTCTTGTTAAGGGACGTTGGGGGAAGATGGAACACTTCTTTGTCCTATCAGATGGATCAGATCAGGCCTGGTCTAATTGAATGGTTGGGCAGGCTCGAGGGGCCGAATGGTCACCTTCTGCTTCTCTCTCACATGATCCAAGGAATGAGATCTTTGTTTAAAATTCATTTACTGGGATGTCGGTGCCACTGGCTGTGAGTAGCATTTATTACCCAGAGGGCAGATAAGAGTCAACCACATTGCTGTGGATCAGGAGTCACATATAGGCCAGACCAGGTAAGGATGGCAGCTTCCTTCCGTAAAGGACATCAGTGATCCAGATGGATTTTTCCTGACATTCGAGAATAATTTCATCAATAGACTCATAATTCTAGATGATTATTAAATTCAAGTTCCATGTCTGCAGTGGTAGGATTCGAATCAGGGACCCCAGAATATTCGCTGGGTCTCTGCATTAACAGTTCAGCAATGATAGCACGAGGCTGTTACCGAGCTACAAAGGGTGGAAACCAAAACCTTGATCAAATAGTTAGAATTAAGGAGTGTTGAAGGGAATGGGGGAAAAGAATTAGGTTCAAGGCAACTGAAACTAAAGCCACCAACAGGGAGGAGATTAAAACAAGAAACTCACATGCAGCTGGAATTGGAGAAGTGCAGGTACCTCAGGGAGCTGTGGAACTACGCAGGGAGGACAGGGTGAAGTCACGGGTAGATTTAAAAGCAGTGAACCAAATTTTGAAAATATCTTTCTGAACATGATGTAGATCAGATTAAAACTGAGGTAGGTGTCTGACACAACTTGCTGCAAGGACACAGACCTGAAACTAAAGCCACCAACAGGGAGGAGATTAAAACAAGAAACTCACATGCAGCTGGAATTGGATAAGTGCAGATACCTCAGGGAGGTGTGGAACTACGCAGGGAGGACAGGGTGAAGTCACGGGTAGATTTAAAAGCAGTGAACCAAATTTTGAAATGATCTTTCTGAACATAATATAGATCAGGTTAAAACCGAAGGAGATGTCTTACACAACTTGCTGCAAGAACACAGACAGTAGAATCTGAGGTGATCATGAGTATGTGGAAGTGAATGTGGGAGACAAGCCGGAACTGTATTGGATTAGTGATGGTGAGAGGGAACAAATGCTGGATGGAGGGTTTCAGCAGCTGATGGACTGATGCTGAGGTGAGCAATTGGTAACTGAGCAAGTAACCACCATCTGATAGGACAAAGAAACTGATCCATCAGCCTGAAACTGACTGACCACGTGGCTTTCAGTGACTCCAACACAAGTGAATGGAAACATTGCTCAGAGCCTGTTCCTGTAACAGTCAACACAACCAGGAAATAAAAAGTGAATAATGAGCTGAAAACAAGGCCACTGCTCTGTTAGAGTCAAAATCATTCAATGTTCAGTTACTGAACATTATTGATTCACAGAATATTCTAACCTGCACAATCACAGTAAAAGGGGAAAGTAAACAACATTCTTTGCAAAGACATAATGAAACAACTGCTTGTATAAAAACAGCTCTGCACAAAGGGGCTGAATCCTCCACAAACTGACAAACACAGATGCCATCAGATTGATAGATGGAGATTGGAATTTGTTAGAAAAACCATTCCCTGCTGATGGTGTGTGGTAGAAACCATTCTTAGTGTGATGTGTGATTTGTCTCTGAAAAGAGTCTCTGTTTCTCCTCAGAAAAGCAGGTGTGTCGCTCACTTACAGACTAACTGACAGACAAAGGAAACCTGATCAGGGGTTCGCAGGTTATTTATTGCACACAACAAGAGCTTTGACCACAACAAATTCCAGTGAAACCAACAATGCAATGAAAAAGGTGAATTAGTCTTTATAATCATGCAGCCTCTCTCAATCAAATAATCCCAGTCAACTTCCAAACATTTTAAAAATATTAATATCAATGTATACATATTTATTTCCTTCCCTAATTTCCTCCAAAAATATATCTAATTATTCTCTTCAAAGTATATTTTATATGATCAATTCATAATCACAATTCATTTCCAATTATTCTTAGAGCAAAACAACTTGCAAACTAAAGTACTTTTCATGTCAATAATGACACTGGAAACTTTATTATGTAGTTTAATCATATTTCCAAATATTGTTTTGGCTCATTATTGCAGTGAAGCTAAAATTAAAGTCTATTTATTTTCAATGACATCCTTCCATTACTTTATTCCCTAATAAGAATACATGGTGTAATGGGTGACAAGCATTAAAATAAAATCGAATTTTCAATGCAAGAACTGGTATAAATGATCACATATTATTCAGTTCTTTCATTGCCGTTGATGTTAAGAGTTATTTTCACTGTATGATCACGTTAAATTCACTTAAATAATCAGAGTACAATTCTCACCTCTATAGATATGTAAAGTGATTGTCAAGTTATAAATATTTCAAGTAAAAGCAATTTCACATTTTGTTCTGTTTTCTTCCAGGAATGATGGAATGTGTTACATTAGTATGAGAAACAGGAACAAGTGAAGGTGGTGCCTCTCAGACGTGACGCCTTAAAGCTAAAGTGCCAGGTAATAGTTACAGTGAGGGATGTACCTAGTGCCCCGCTCTCCTTAGAAGGCAGTGAGAATGGTGACACTGGCTGGAACGGGTTAGATTGTGAAGCGCCCACGTATGGACAGAGGGACGGCAATGGGTGGGATGAGCCACCGCCCTGTAAGGCCCAGAAGGCCGTGTCTGTGGCACCACTGGGCATCAAAGCTCAACTTGGACAGACAGTATGGAGCAACAAAGGGAACTGACAGAAACTAAACCTGAACCGTTTACCCGCTGAACGACAGATGATGGTGAATGAACACCCAGCCTGATAGAGACATGGTATTAATGGGCCTTATTGAGACAATATGGATGAATTAATTGAGGTATACAGTCTCACCGAAGATGGTGTCAGCCAAGATCTCTCATGCCAAGATGCCCTGAAGCGTACAGCAGAACCTGTCCCTGCAATGAGAGGGTGGGTGTGTGAGCCGGTTGCCCCCAGTGCACAGCCGATCAGTGCCTCCAGGCATTTACAGATATTGCAGGGACACACTGAGGAGGAGACAGGCTGAATGGGCTAAAATAACCTTAGTGCCTCAGGGACCCAAGGGTAATATCAAGAATCATACAGAGAGGAAGCCTGAGGTGTGTAAGGACCACGGGGGATTACCAAACCCCAGCCTGTGATGAAATAGGTTTGATGTATTTAAAAGATGACATGAGACCCCATTTAACTGTAATTATAAACATGGGACTCCCAGTGGGAGATAATTCTAACCAAATGCTGAATTGGTCATGAGAGCTGAGGCAAATGCAGAAACACAGAGGAATAGCTGCAGTACAGGGAGGGTAATCAGACCGATGATGTTACAAGGGAAGCAGGAAAGGGCACTTAGCCAAGGAACGTAGGCAGGGAGAGGGAGAGAGATGTTCAAATTGTGTGTGGCCTGCGTTCACGTAGGCACATGCATAGCCCATGAATATTCATTGATGCTGTGTTTGGGAATCAGCAGAACATAACATTACTACAGGAGCATTTATATCAGTTACCGATACGGATTTACCCCTCACCCCTCAATCACTAAAATGAAAGCCGTTGGAGAGGAATCGAGGAAGCTGGATGAAATAAACTTCTCCCGACGCAGATCACGGATATGGCAAAATATATTCAAATATGGGAGTGTGAAACTGAGGAAGGGACCATTCCGGGAGTTGCCAGTTTGGAACAGTTAGGAGCAACTATTGATGTAGAGACACGAATTGTAACATGGGAACAACCTGGCCAGGCCCAGGGCAGGAAGAAAAGGAGAGGCGACATCTTCACAGTAGTTACCTTGCAGGGAGACTGGAAAAGTCAGGGAATCTGGGGAGTTATAACTCGGGCCCAAACAGCAGGGCAGGTAACTCAAACAGGAATGTGGGTTATTATCTGTAGATCCTGTAAAGATCGAGGGCCCTCTCACCCTCCACACAAACCGGATCCCATTAACGCTGGGACAGAGGAAGCAATAATTGTGACAGTAACAGATTGAGAGAAGCAGGAAATAGTCAGACCGACAGTATCCCAGACTAATTCACTGAATCCAGACGGCTCATCCCACCTCACTATTGATTATACTTCCCTCAGTAAATCCGCCATTAAAGAGTATCCTACAGTTGTGAACCACACCACTGTATTTAATTAATTGAAATTGCAACAGGATATAGTCTCAGCCCTTGATATTGTGAATGCATTCTGGTCCATAATGGCAGAATAAGCTGGTGTTTACTGTCGAAGGAAAACAGTACACCTGGATCCAGTTACCTCAGGGATCCTATAATATTCCATTATATCCCACCGATGTATGGCTGATGGAGTTAGTCTATTTAATCATACCAGCACCTCATTACCTCAGTTGGTGAGAAAGAACATATCCAAATATTAAACATAGTATTGTGTCAGTTCAGGCAGGCCGGGCTTAAAATTAAAATTAAGAGTGCAACTGGGAAGGTAGGTAGAGGTGTACCTGGGACATCATATCAGGGAGATCAAATCAGGAAGGCAGAGGGGATAATCCCAGTGGTACGAAATATCATGATTTTAAAACTATTCACCTGCACATCGCGAAGGGTTAGGCAAACTTTAGATTGTTTAATTATTGGAGGCCTTTTGTGGAGAATTATCCAGAATTGGCAGAACCACCATAAGCCCTGACAGAAACACGGACATTAGCCAGGGGTCAGGGAGTCAGCATATACACAGACAGTCAGCATGCCTTTGGTATAGTTCATGACCATGTGTTGGTCGGGCTCGGTGAGGTACATCACCTTGTCTGGGGGCCACATAGAGCATGAAGAACCGGTCAGAGAGTTAGTGGATGCAGCTAACTTTCCCAGTGAAGCAGCAATAATGAAGATTACAGCTCACAGGAAAGTAGAATCCTCACACCAGCGGGGCAGTCAGTATGTGGCTAAGGCGGGTGAAATACTGACTGAAACAGTGCAGACATTTGAGGAGATGGCAGTGGCAGTAGCTGCAGACGCAGAGAGGAAGGTTTAATGATATTCCCAGAAACAGTCCCACAACAGGAGAAACAGGAATGGGAAAAGGGTGGGGCAGTAATAGGACACGACAGAGTCTGGATGATCCAGCAGTGCCACCACACTGTAAAAGACAAACATTATTAAAAACGTATCATGGGTCAGCCCATATTGGGCAGGATACAATGCAATCTCAGATGCTCCACTACGGGAGAGGCCTGGAACAGGGAGAGATACAGCAGCTTTTTGTTGAAGGGGTGTAGTCTTGTACACACTATATGAGCCAGGGAAAACAATCAGGGTAAAATGGAGGCAGCAGCAGGGAAACAATTACAGATGGATTTTACACCCACCCCCAACCCAATCCCAGGGAAGGAGATCCTGCTGGGTCTTAATAAACAGGTTTACTCAGTGGGTGGAAGCATTCCCCTGCAGATTCTGACCAAGGGACACATGTTACAGGGAACATAGTTAAACAGCTCTGTGGCCTGTTTGGTACTGAACAGAAATCCCATCTCCCATACCACCCCAGAGCTCAGGGACAGCAGAAGGAATGAAGCAGACACTGAAAGCTAGTCTGACTAAGGCCCTCCCAGAGACAGGCAGGGATGGGTTAGAGTACTCCCCACCATCCTAATTAAATTGACATCAACCCCAGCAAAGGGAACGGGGCAGTCCCCGTTTGAATTAGTGACCAGACGGACTATGCAGATACCACAGGATGTGGTATTGGGAGTGCCCGAGATGTGCAATGGCAAGGATAGTGTTAAACAATTCTTGAAAGAACTGGCAAAACAACTACATGAGCTGAGAGGGTAAGTTGCAGAGGGACAGAGAACCAGAAACTGGGAAAGGGAGCACAGAAATATCCGAGCTGACATTCCAAACCCAGGAGATCGGGTCGGGGGAAAATATTACCGGAACACATGAAGGAAACCTAGCTGTACTTGGCTGGGGAAGCCACAGAGTTCTCGAGAGGGAATTCTCCCATCATGCCTCAGTAAGGACCGCTGAATAAAGGTCACGCGCGCTGCTAAACGCAGGCTCCTCTTTGATATTTCTCCCAGCAACAGTTGTGCAGGGGCATGTTGCCGGCTGGTGGTCTGTGGCCAGTGCTGTTCCACAAGGATCAGAGCTGGGACATCTGTTGTTTGCAACATATATCAGTGATTAGCATGAAAATGTAAACAATTTAATTAGCAAGTTTGTAGATGGCACAATTGATGAAGCTGTGAACAGTGAAGAATGTTGTCAAAGGACACAGCAAGAAAGATCAATCAGAAGGTTATACGGAGAAATTACAGATAGATCTGATTTGGACAAATGTGTTGTGATGCATTTTGGGAGGCACATTGCATGAGGAATGTATACACTGAACAGAAGGGCCCTGAGCAGCATTGATATACAGAGGGATCTTCAGGTGCAAGTTCACAGCTCCCTGAAAGTGGTGAAGAAGGTGGATGCCTTCTTCTGAATATTAGGCTACCTTTGGGGTATTGTGGGCCGTTTTGATCACCGCATAAAGAGGATGTGGAGGCTTTGGAGATGTTGAAAACAGGTTTACCAGGATGTTTTCTGGATTGGGAGAGGTTGGAAAGACTTGGATTGCTGTCACTAGAAAGTCAGTGGCTACGGTGTGACCCAAGAGGCACAGACAGAGTGAATAATCTGAATCTTTTTCCAAGGTGGAAACGACAAATTCTAGAGGCCATAGATTTAAGGGGAGAGGGGGCACGTTTAAAGGAAATGAAAACCAAAACAGATTTGTTAACCAGAATCTGCAGATGCTGTAAACCAGAAACAAAAACATTTTCGGGAAAAGTTCAGCAGGTCTAGCAGCATCTGTGAAGAGAAATCAGCGATAACGTATCTGAGGAACGGTGACCAGACCCTAATCATTAACTGATTTTTCTTCACAGATGCTGCATGACCTGCTGAGTATTTCCAACAACATCTGTGCAAGTTTAAAGGAAGTTGTGTCAGGCAAGTTTCTTATGCAGAAGGTGGTCAGTGGCTAGAATGTACTTGCCTGAGAGATGGTAAACGCAGAAACAATCACAATTTTTAAGAGGCATTTGGGCAGAAGCATAAGCGGGCATGGGTTGGCAGGGAGATGGATCATATACAGGCAGATGGAATTAGTTTGGAATGGCATCATGATCCGCACAGTCATGGTGGGCCGATTATTCCGGTGCTGTCCTGTTCTGTTTTCCGAGGGGTAGAATGTGTGGAGCGAAAGATAATATTTTGAGTGGAATATGTCTCTTCTTTAGAACACACAGTAAGTTGATGCATTTTGAGAGAAGCAATGTAGAATGGCAATATATATTTAAATGGCACAGACACAGGGAGCAGGACAGCAGGAATGGGGGACAATGTGTACAAATCATTAAAGGAGAGAGAACATAAAATGTTTTGAGTAAACGTAAAGGATACTGGGCTTCATTATAGAGCGAATGATATCAAACTCATGGAAAAGATGCTGACCATTGACAAAGCTCTAGTTAGGTCACCACAGTCAATCATTGCATCCAATTCTGGTCACCAGATTCCTGATCAGGATGAGAAAGTTAAAATACCACAGAGGGACCAGTTCCATACTTTGCTTTCTTTCAGAATGCATTGGCGACTCAAGGGTTAAACATTCTCCTGCCAAAGGTCTTACTGCCGTATTGTAAGAGTACAAGGCCTGTACTCTTCCAATACAGACAGAACATCTCAATAGGGGTAGGCGGACTGTACCTTCGAAATAAAACGTATTGCAGCCACACATGTGGATTCCCGCGTAACCTCAGACAGAGGAATTGTCTTTTCCAGACAAGACTGAGAGCCCTGGGCACAACCCTGTTAAACTGCCTCCCCCTCCCCTTTCTTACCTCCCCTCCATATGAGCATAGGTAAGTGAATCCCCCATTTACTGAAGGAAGAACTTTTCTGCCTTAATCTCTTCCCATCAACACATAATCATGAACAATGTGATAATCAGTTTCTGTAATCCATTTACACGTTATCACAGGACATCGCCATTCATCAAGCTTTGTAAGTTCATAATTACCTACTTTAAACTATGTAATGACAATCGTCCATGTGACTGATATGCCTTTGTCTAATTCCTATACTGTCTCTGTGGGTAACGCAGAGATTTATGAAGAAGAGTCTCTGCAAGTAGACACTCGGCTACTTTAGAGACACTTTAAAACTCTCGCCGGCTGTCCAATAATATGGCTACTGCTATTGTGCAGAAAACTTGCGTCGTCTGGATTTGTGGAACAAATTAGACATCAATAATGAATGATATGAGTGATTTTCAGAGTGTGGAGGACAGACTTACTGGAGTCGTTCACTGATGAAGAAAATGCAGTTACTGAATTGATTTGAAGAACTATGTATTTTCTTTGAAGTAAACAAGTTGAATATATTTTTGATAAAGCTGTATAAGATTATAACACACCTATATATGGCAGACAAAAATATCTGTATTCGATAGGTGATGGCACAAGAATTAAGATCAGATGTAAGGTTTTGAGACAGTGGGAGATGAGCAAGTGTTTCTGCTGACTGTATTGGCTGGAAATATGCAGAACATGCTGCCTATTATGGTGGTGCAAGCAGAGAAGATAAATGATTGATAAAAACAATTATATCAGATCTGAGGGAAATAAAATTGCAGAGGACGGAAGGGGAATGAGAATATTGGATTCTGCTACAGAGCGCCAGCTTGGATTTGATGCACCTCTTTCTGAGCAATAATGCATTTTATTTGGACCTACTTAACTTGCTGTGGTCACCGATTAAATTGTCATTGAGGTAAATCTGCTCAGTGTTCCTACTCAGTCCAATACAGGCTGTCCCTCCACAGCAGGAGATAATGTTTACTGCTTTATACTGGGTTCTGGGGTGGGGGAGGGGTGTATAACGGTGTGTATAACAGTCTGCCAGCACTTATCTGAAATCAAAATACTAGTGCAGCCACACTAGGGACAGATTCTGGAAATGTGGGGAATGCCAGAAGGGAATTCTTTACCCATTCCCACCTGGAAAAGGGCCAAACCAGTCAGACTGGGGAGAAGCTGTTCACCTGCTCTGTGTGTGTGTGTGTGTTGGACGAGGGAGATCCATCCTGCTGAGACACCAGTGAATTTACTCATAACCACAAGTTGAAGGATTTTTGTTTCTCTTATTCACACCAAGTAATGAACAATGGTATTGGCAGTTCATAAAGTTTTTTGCATATAGAGAACTTAGTTTTGGAAATGTTCACAACATCGTTGAACGTGTACAGATTCACACTGGGTAAAGACTTTTATTTTCCTTTATTCATTCACAGGATAAGGGTGTCACTGACCCGGCAGCATTTACTGCCCATCCCTAATTGCCCAGAGGGCAGGTATGAATCAACCCCATGCTGTTCATATTGATATTAACCAACAAGAATGTCAGACTAGATTAATTATCATCAAACTAAAATCCATTTGATATTCATATATTTACAATCAGTGTTCAATTCACCAAATGTAGCTGAAGGTAATAACCTTCAAGTGATTCTAACTGAGAAGACATCTGAATACTTGTTCAGCAAATTAAAGACTGTTGTGTTTAGATAGTAATAATTTTAAAAAGTAAGGTGACTTGACAATAATGGAAGAAGTTTATTGTTGGGTAACTGATAATTTTGTTTTAATCTGAAGTTAATTTAGTATTAGTTAACAAATGTTAGGGAATCCCAGCCCCATGGAGTGAACATCCAGTTCCATGTGGGAAAACCAGGACACTTCTTGTGTGAGCGACAACCAAAAGAACACGGAGGTGACACTGAAAATGTCAGCAACACGAGTTAATCCATGGTTAAAGTATTGCACTCACTCCTAGTCCCCACGTTGATGTGTTCTCACCAGAGAGGGTACAGAGGAGATTGATCAGAATGTTTCCATGATTGGAGAATATCTGCTCTGAGGAAGTTAAATATAACACAACACCAGGTTATAGTCCAACAGGTTTAATTGGAAGCACACTAGCTTTCGGAGCGACGTTCCTTCATCAGGTGATTGTGAAGATTGTGAAGAAAGGTTGAAGAAAGGCTCTGAGGAAAGGTTGGATAAGTTGGGGATGTTTTCTGAGGAGGATGAGCTGAGATTTAATTGAAGTGATAAGATGCTGAAGAATCCAGATCGAGTGAATAGGAAGGAGCTATTCATAACAGAGAGGTCAGAAACTGGAGGTTTTAGATTGAAACTAATTCTCAGAAAGAAGGGGAGTGGATGGTGAGGGACAGGAACTCACTGATGGGATGGTAGAGGCAGGAACCAGCATCACATTAGAATAAAAGGACATGGATGTAACTGAAACGCTGGAACATGCAGGGCTATGGACTAACGTCTGCAGAATGGGATCATTGCGATGTATTTGACATTTCTCCAGAATAGTGAACTCAAGTCCAATTTGAGAATATATGAATATCATCCGACCTGAATTCCAAACGTCAGAATCAATTTGTCAGTAAGTTACAGCACAGATCGAGGCAACTTTGTCCATCCTGTATGTGTTGGCTGTAATAGAATGATCCGGGCTTTACAGCGTTCTGTACTCACCAATGACAGCAACAACTTCAGACTGTGAACCCTGTCCTCCATGTTGTTATAATCTGTTTTTTCAATGTATTTCGTTGGCAGCTGCTCAACTTGTTTCTTCCCCAGTCCTAACTCTATTCCCCGTGGCCTTGAAGGACTACCATTTCTGCTGTTTAATCTCTCCTGCCTTCCCCCGTGTGACAGACTGTCTTTTTGTCCTTGTCTGACCCCCACCTTGCTCACAACCTGTTACATTTCTGATAGTTCCCAGACCTCTGTAACTTTCACTGCGCCCCCTGGGTCAATGGCACGAGTTTTGAATTCTCTTCCTCCTGAGATAATCGGAAATCTTTCCGGTTGCAGTTTCCCCCAGATTTTATTTTGAAACAAAAAGAGCATTTGTATCAGAGTCATGTATTTGTGAGCCTTCATCCAAAATCCTGAGCACTTAGACATAATATGTGACCCTCCCACAGATGTGCAGGTTTGATGGATTTTCCGTGCTAACATGGCCTGTAGTGTGTAGGTTAGGTGGGTTGGGCTAACCATGGTAAATGTGGGGTTATGGAGGTAGGGTCATTGCAGAATCGTTGGACCGAATAGTCTCTTTGTGCGCCTCAGGGATTCTGTGACTCTAACTAGTTGTGATTGTCGTCACGTTTTCCTCATGCCAGAATCATTCAGCTCAGGTACACACGCTGCCTGTGTGTTTCTGTGGATACTCACTCACTCCTTTCCTTCTGTTTTACAGCAATTTCACACTGTACGTGAGGGTGAGAATGAATTTGCAAATATA
>NC_057734.1:53789811-53813508 GCF_004010195.1 Chiloscyllium plagiosum
GATTCTACAGTGTAAATTATATTTAAGGTAAGGATGAAAGATTTAAAAGGGATCTGAGGGGCAACTTTATTTCACAAAGTGTGTTTGGCTCATATGGAATGACCTGTGAGAGGAAAGGTGGTGGCTGATACAATTATAACATCTAAAAGACTTTTGGACAGTTACATGGATAGAAAACGTCCAGAGGGATATGGAACAAACACAGGAAAATGGGGCTAGTTTAGTTGAGGGAATATGGCCGCGCTGCCTGAATGGCTTGTTTCCGTGCTGTATCAAGCTAGCATTGTACAATTCAAACTTGGCTGTGATTGGTAAAGGAGAGAATAAATGGGTGTTGATTCTATTTTGTGTCCATAAAAAAAGTGACATGAATTTTAAATAATTTTGTCACATGAAATAGTCCACTCTTATTGTGATCAGAAATACAATGAAGGTGAGCATTGAAGTGAAATACAATTAAATCAATTCAACTGTGTTGATATGGTTAAAATAAAAATTGATATTCACAATGATTGTGAGTTTGTACACTGCCATATCTTCACATTACTTCATGTACTGAGCCATTATTACACATTTCTACCCCCTACTGAAGTGAACAATAATTAGATGTTAGCAACACTTAGATTTTGAAAATCTATCAGTGCACTTTGAAGAAGGTGAAATTTATGTAATTTTATCCTGATCGATGATCAAACATTTGTGTCTGAATCAGGAAGAAAGTAAGGAGATAACCAAAGTGAATATCAGAGTGACCACAAGATAGAGTCCATGGCATTCGATAGAAAAAGGAATTTGCATAATTTCATGGTTATTGAACGTAAATAATTAATTACCTCCGCAGGTACTGAAGCAGTCCAAGTACAAATACAACAAGATCTGGACAATATCCAGGTATGGGATGACAAGGGGCAAGTGACATACATCCCACACAAATGCAGGCAATGACCATCACGTATAAGAAATAATCTAACCACCATCCCTTGACATTCGATGGTGTTGCCATCACTGAACACCCACTATCAACATCCTAGGAATAACCATTGATCAGAAACTGAATTGGTCTCACCACATAAACACAGTGGCTACAAGAGTAATTCAACTGCTGTCTCCTGAAAGCCTGTCCAAAAGCTACCAGACACACAAGTCAGGAGTGTGATGGAATACTCCGCACTTGCCTGGAAAGTGCAGCCCTAACAACACTCAAGAAACTTGATAACACCCGGAACAAAGCAGCCCGCTTGATTGGCACAGCATCCACAAGTATCCACCCCCACCACCACTGATGCTCCGTAGAAGCTGTGTATACTATCTACAAGATGCACTGCAGGAATTCACTAACCAGCACCTTTCAAACCCATAGCCACTTCCATCTAGAAGGACAAGGGCAGCGGCTAGATGGAAAGACAACTATTTTCAAGTTCCCCTATAAGGTACTAATCACCCTGAATTGGAAATATATAGCTGTTCCTTCACTGTCGCTGGGTCAGAATCCTGGAAATCCCCACCCCAAAGGTATATACCCACAGCAGGTAGACTGCAGCGGCTCAAGAAGACAGCTCACCACCAATTTCTCAAGGACAACGAGGGATGGGCAATAAATGCTGAGCCCAGCCAGTGACACCCACATCACATCAAATAAATATTTTTAAAATGTCTACAAGATCAAAACAGCTCCACACTGTCCTAGCTGCAATCTCTGCCCCTGATTGATAAAGATAAAAGAATTTGACCTTGCTCAACTTTCTCATCAAAAGTTACAGTATTAACCCCAGCCCTCTCTTATATGAACCAGCAGCATTTTCACCACCAACAGTAGATCGTCTTAAAATATTTTGTCAGTAAATTGTAATTAACTGGTTACTACAATTACAATGCAATCTCTACAAACAGACCAAATGCCTTTTATGCAACAACACATTTTCTAACAACTTTTCTCTATCTCTGTCATTCTTTTTAGTTAGATGAGGTAGGGAGGGATGGAAACACGACAGTGATAAGATATATGTAATACAGTGAGACAGGAAAGCTAGTATGGCTCATGTTGACTCTTAGACCCCACACAGTGAAGCAACACATTCACTGCATAATAAACATAACACAACATTTCAACCCCATTCATACCCGCGTGAAAGAAATAAAATGTGGATGGGTTGGACAGGATAGGTTTGTTACAGCTAGAGTTTGGAAGAGTGAGGGCTGACATGACTGAAGTATCTAACATCCTGAATGGTTGGATAAGTTGGATGTGGAAAGGATGTTTCTACTTGTGGGTCATTCCTGAACTAGAGGGAACTGCTTTAAAATTGGGTTCACCCTTTCAGGACAGCGATGATGATATTTGTTTCCAATCAGAGGGCTGTGCAACTTTGGAACTCTCTGCCCAGATGGTGGGCTCACTGAGTATTTTTAAGACACAAGTTGATAGATTCTTGTTAAGGGACGTTGGGGGGAGATGGAATACAAATCACTAACAGGTCAGGCCTGGTCTTATTGAATGGTTGAGCAGGTTAGAGGGGCCGAATGGTCACCTTCTGGTTCTCTCTCACATGATCCAAGGAATGAGATATTTGTTTAAAATTAATTTAATGGGATGTAGGTGCCACTGGCTGTGGGCAGCATTTATTACCCAGAAGGGAGATAAGAGTCATCCACATTGCTGTGGGTCAGGAGTCACATGTAGACCAGACCAGGTAAGGGTGGCAGCTACCTTCCGCAAAGGACATCAGTGATCCAGATGGGTTTTTCTTGACAATCGAGAATAATTTCATCAATAGACTCATAATTCTAGATGATTATTAAATTCAAGTTCCACGTCTGCCGTGGTGGGATTCGAATCAGGGACCCCAGAATATTCGCTGGGTCTCTGCATTAACAGTTCAGCAATGATACCACAAGGCTGTTACCGAGCTACAAAGGGCGGAATCCAAAATCTTGATCAAACAGGTAGAATTAAGGAGTGTTGAAGGGAATGGGGGAAAAGAATTACCAAAGGAGTGTTGAAGGGAATGGGGGAAAAGAATTACCAAGTTTAGGTCCCAGGCAACTGAAACTAAAGCCACCAACAGGGAGGAGATTAAAACAAGAAACTCACATGCAGCTGGAATTGGATAAGTGCAGATACCTCAGGGAGGTGTGGAACTACGCAGGGAGGACAGGTTGAAGTCACGGGTAGATTTAAAAGCATTGAACCAAATTTTGAAAATATCTTTCTGAACATGATGTAGATCAGGTTAAAACTGAGGTAGGTGTCTGACACAACTTGCTGCAAGGACACAGTCAGCAGAATCTGAGGTGATCATGAGGTAATGGAGGTAGAATGTGGGAGACGAGTTGGGACTGTATTGGAATAGTCATGGTGAGAGGGAACAAATGCTGGATGGAGGGTTTCAGCAGCTGATGGACTGATGCTGAGGTGAGCAATTGGTAACTGAGCAAGTGACCACCATCTGATAGGACAAAGAAACAGATCCATCAGCCTGAAACTGACTGACCACGTGGCTGTCAGTGGCTCCAACACAAGTGAATGGAAACATTGCTCAGAGCCTGTTTCTGTAACAGTCAACACAACCAGGAAATAAAAAGTGAATAATTAGCTGAAAACAAGGCCACTGCTCTGTTAGAGTCAAAATCATTCAATGTTCAGTTACTGAACATTATAGATTCACAGAATATTCTAACCTGCAGAATCACAGTAAAAGGGGAAAGTAAACAACATTCTTGGCAAAGACATAATGAACCAACTGCTTGTATAAAAACAGCTCAGCACAAAGGGACTGAATCCTTCACAAACTGACAAACACAGATACCATCAGATTGATAGATAGAGATTGGAATTTGTTAGAAAAACCCTTCCCTGCTGATGATGTGTGGTAGAAACCATTCTCAGTGTGATCTGTCTCTGAAAAGAGTCTCTGTTTCCCCTCAGAAAAGCAGGTGTGTCGCTCACTTACAGACTAACGTACAGACAAAGGAAACCTGATCAGGGGTTCGCAGGTTAATTATTGCACACAACAAGAGCTTTGACCACAACAAAGTGAAACCAACAATGCAATGAAAAAGGTGAATTAGTCTTTATAATCATGCAGCCTCTCAATCAAATAATCCCAGTCAACTTCCAAACATTTTAAAACTATTAACATCAATGTATACATATTTATTTCCTTCCCTAATATCCTCCAAAAATATATCTAATTATTCTCCTAAAAGTATATTTTATATGATCAATTCATAATCACAATTCATTTCCAATTATTCTTAGAGCAAAACAGCTTGCAAAATAAAATAGTTTTCATGTCAATAATGACACTGGAAACTTTATTATGTAGTTTAACCATATTTCCAAATATTGTTTTGGTTCATTATTGAGTGAAGCTAAAATTAAAGTCTATTTATTTTCTCTGATATCCTTCCATTACTTTATTCCCTAATATGAAAACATGGTGTAATGGGTGACAAGCATTAAAATACAATCGAATTTTCAATGCAAGAACTGGTATAAATGATCACATATTATTCAGTTCATTCATTGCCGTTGATGTTAAGAGCTATTTTCCCTGTATGATCACGTTAAATTCACTTAAATAATCACAGTACAATTCTCACCTCTATAGATATGTAAAGTGATTGTCAAGTTATAAATATTTCAAGTAAAAGCAATTTCACATTTTGTTCTGTTTTCTTCCAGGAATGATGGAATGTGTTACATTATTATGAGAAACAGGAACAAGTGAAGGTGGTGCCTCTCTGACGTGACGCTTTAAAGCTAAAGTGCCAGGTAGTTGTTACAGTGGGGGATGTACCTAGTGCCCCGCTCTCCTTAGAAGGCAGTGAGAATGGTGACACTGGCTGGAACGGGTTAGATGGTGAAGCGCCCACGTATCGACAGAGGGACAGCTATGGGTATGATGACCCACCGCCCTGTAAGGCCCAGAAGGCACCGCTGGGCATCAAAGCTCAAACTTGGACAGACAGTAGGGAGCAAAAAAGGGAACTGACAGAAATAAACCTTAACCGTTTACCTGACTGAACAACAGGTATTGGTGAATGAACACCCAGCCTGATAGAGAAATGGTATTAATGGGCCTTATTGAGACAACATGGATGAATTAATTGAGGTGTACAGTCTCACCGAAGATGGTGTCAGCCAAGATCTCTCAGGCCAAGATGCCCTGAAGTGTACAGCAGAACCTGTCCCTGCAATGAGAGGGTGGGGGTGTGATCCGGTTCCCCCCAGTGCACAGCAGATCAGTGCCTCCAGGCATTTACAGATATTACAGGGACACACTGAGGAGGAGACAGGCTGAAAGGGCTAAAATAACCTTGGTGCCTCAGGGACCCAAGGGTAATATCAAGAATCATACAGAGAGGAAGCCTGAGGTGTGTAAGGACCACGGGGGATTACCAAACCCCAGCCTGTGATGAAATAGGTATGATGTATTTAAACGATGACATGGGACCCCATTTAACTGTAATTATAAACATGGGACTCCCAGTGGGAGATAATTCTAACCAAATGCTGAATTGGTCATGAGAGCTGAGGCAAACGCAGAAACACAGAGGAATAGCTGCAGTATAGGGAGGGTAATCAGACCAACAATATTACAAGGGAAGCAGGAAAGGGCACATGGCCAAGGAACGTAGGCAGAGAGAGGGAGATAAATGTTCACATTGTGTGTGGCCTGTGTTCACGTAGGCACATGCATAGCCCATGAATATTCATTGATGCTGTGTTTGGGAACCAGCAGAACATAATATTACTACAGGAGCATTTATATCAGTTACCGATACGGATTTTCCCCTCACCCCTCAATCATTAAAATGAAAGCCGTTGGAGAGGGAATCGAGGAAGCTGGACGAAATAAACTTCTCCCGACGCAGATCACGGATATGCCAAAATATATTCAAATATGGGAGTGTGAAACTGAGGAAGGGACCATTCTGGGAGTTGCCAGTTTAGAACTATTGATGTAGAGACACGAACTGTAACATGGGAACAACTTGGCCAGGCCCGGGACAGGAAGAAAAGGATAGGGGACATCTCCACAGTCGTTACCTTGCAGGGAGACTGGAACAGTCAGGGAAGCTGGGGAGTTATAGCTAGGACCCAAACAGCAGGGCAGGTAACTCAAACAGGAATGTGGGTTATTATCGTAGATCCTGTAAAGATCGTGGGCCCTCTCACCCTCCACACAAACCGGATCCCATTAAAGCTGGGGCAGAGGAGGCAATAATTGTGACAGTAACAGATTGAGACAAGCAGGAAATAGTCAGACCGACAGTATCCCAGACTAACTCACTGAATCCAGACGGCTCATCCCACCTCATTATTGATTATACCTCCCTCAGTAAATCCGCCATTAAAGAGTATCCTACAGTTGCGAACCACACCACTGTATTTAATGAATTGAAATCGCAACAGGATATAGTCTCAGCCCTTGATATTGTGAATGCGTTCTGGTCCATAATGGCAGAATAAGCTGGTGTTTACTGTCGAAGGAAAACAGTACACCTGGATCCAGTTACCATAATATTCCATTATATCCCACCGATGTATGGCTGATGGAGTTAGTCTATTTAATCTTACCAACATCTCATTACCTCAGTTGGTGAGAAAGAACATATCCAAATATTAAACATAGTATTATGTCAGTTCAGGCAGGCCGGGCTTAAAATTAAAATTAAAATTATGAGTGCAACTGGGAAGGTAGGTACAGGTGTACCTGGGAGATCATATCAGGGAGATCAAATCAGGAAGGCAGAGGGGATAACCCCAGTGGAACGAAAGATCATGATTTTTAAACTATTCACCTGCACATCGCGAAGGGGTAAGGCAAACTTTAGATTGTTTAATTATTGGAGGCCTTTTGTGGAGAATTATCCAGAATTTGCAGAACCACCATAAGCCCTGACAGAAACACTGACATTAGCCAGGGGTCAGGGAGTCAGCATATAATACACAGACAGTCAGCATGCCTTTGGTATAGTTCATGACATGTGTTGGTCTGGGCTCGGTGAGGGTACATCACCTTGTCTGGGGGCTACATAGTGCATGAAGAACCGGTCAGAGAGTTAGTCGAAGCAGCTAACTTTCCCAGTGAAGCAGCAATAATGAAGATTAGAGCTCACAGGAAAGTAGAATCCTCACACCAGCGGGGCAGTGAGTATGTGGCTAAGGCGGGTGAAATACTTACTGAAACAGTGCAGACATTTCAGGAGATGGCAGTGGCAGTAGCTGCAGAAGTGAGAGAGGAAGTTTTAAAGATATTCCCAGAAACAGTCTCACAACAGGAGAAAGAGGAATGAGAAAAGGGTGGGGCAGTAATAGGACACAACAGAGTCTGGATGGCCAAGAAGTGCCATCACACTGTAAAAGACAAACATTATTAAATCATATCATGGGTCAGCCCATA
This sequence comes from Chiloscyllium plagiosum, assembly GCF_004010195.1. NCBI lineage: Eukaryota > Metazoa > Chordata > Chondrichthyes > Orectolobiformes > Hemiscylliidae > Chiloscyllium > Chiloscyllium plagiosum. Next base: position 53,797,221 of record NC_057734.1, read on the forward strand.
TTGGGCCGGATACAATGCAATATATGATGCTCCAGTACAGGGGGAGGCCTGGAACAGGGAGAGATACAGCAGCTTTTTGTTGAAGGGGTCTAGTCTTAAACACACTATATGAGCCAGGGAAAACAATCAGGATAAAATAGAGGCAGCAGCAGGGGCCCATGGGAACAATTACAGATGGATTTTACACCCATCCCCATCCCAATTCCAGGGAAGGAGATCCTGCTGGGTCTTAATAAACAGGTTTACTCAGTGGGTGGAAGCATTGCCCTGCAGATTCTGACCAAGCGACACATGTTACAGGGAATATATTTAAACAGCTCTGTGAATTCACCACAAAGGTATACAGGAAAGCCACTCATACAACCAAGTCCTGAACTACGAAAGCAACTACCCCAACACAAACAAAAGAAGTTGCATCAAGACACTATTCAAAAGAGCCACAACACACTGCAGTACACCAGAACTGCAAAAAGAGGAAGAGGAACACCTATACAATGTATTCGCCAAAAACGGATACCCGCGCAATTTCATCAACAGATGCTTAAGGGAAAGACAACAGAACGAGGACATGCCACAACCCAAAGGACTAGCCACACTACCATACATCAAAAACATTTCTGAACTACAGCCAGACTACTGCGACCACTAAGACTCATAACAGCACACAAACCAACAGCCACACTCAGACAACAACTCGCCAGGATGAAGGACCCAATACCCAGCATGAGCAAAACCAATGCAGTGTACAAAATCCCATGCAAGGACTGCACAAAACACTACATAGGACAAACAGGAAGACAGGTAACGATCCGCATCCATGAACACCAACTAGCCAACCGACACGACCAGCTATCCTTAGTAGCCACACATGCAGATGACAGGCAACATGAATTCGACTGGGACAACACTACTATTATAGGACAAGCCAAACAGAGAACAGCCAGGGAATTCCTCGAGGCAAGGTACTCATCCACAGATTCAATCAATAAGCACATTGACCTGGACCCAATATACCGGCCACTGCAGCGGACAGCTGGAACTGACAACCGGTAGCGGCAGATTCAAACCACGACAAATACCGGAGGAAACATCACAGAAGCGCTTCAAAGGAGGCTCCCAAGCGCTGAGGATGTCACCTAGACTGGGGACGAAACGTCTGCAACACAATTTCCCAGCTCGGCGAACAAAACCACAACAACGAGCACTCGAGCTACAAATCTTCTCACAAACTTTTCTCAGTCCTCCGCATACATTGTCCTGCTACTTATCTTAGTGTCATATGCAAACGTTGACACCCTACATGTGGGCCCCAACTCAAAATCATCTGCATCAATTCTAAATAATCGCTGTCCCAACACTGATCCCTGAGGCACAATACTAGTCATTGATTGCCAGCCAGAATAATACGCATTTATCCCCACACTTTGCTTCCTGTTAGTCAACCAATCTCCTATCCATGCTAATACTCTAACCCTAATGCCATGCACCCTTATATTAAGCAACAGCCTCTTGCACAGCACCTCGTTGAAGGCCTTTTGGAAATCCAGGTACACCATATCCACTGTTTCCCGTTGTCCACCTTACTCAAAATGTTTTCATAGAATTCCAAAAGATTTGTCAAGCATGACCTGCACTTCATGAACCCTGTGTCTGTCCAATGGGACAATTTCTATCGAATCCCTGCTATTTCTTCCTTGATAATAGACCCAATCCTCTTTCCCACTACTGGGGTATAACTGGGGTATAATTCCCCGTTTTTTGTCGACCTCCTTTTTAAAATAGTGGTGTCACTTTTGCTGCTTTCCAATCTGCTGGGATTGCCACAATGTCCAGTGAATTTTGGAAAATTACTGTCAGTGCATTTGCTATTTCTCCTAGCATCTCTTTTAGTACCCTGGGATATATTCTGTCAGGGCCAGGAGAATTTTCTATTATTAGCTCAATTACCTCCAACAGTCCAAAACTAGCTGTTCCGTAATAATGATAGTTGCCAAATTCTCACCTACCTTTGTCTCTTTGTTAATTACTGGCAAGATATTAGTATCCTCCACTGTGATATCCCATAACGAAATTCTCCTTCTCTTTTTCCAAAAAACCAACATTTACTTTAGCCACTCTTTTCTCATTATGTAAGTTTACATAAACCTTTGCTCTCTGTCCTTATAGTCTGTGCTAGTTCATTTTTCTCATGTTCTATCTTAAATTTCTTTGTAGCTCTTCTGTGGCTTTCTGCTGACCTTTAAGGTTTTCCTAATTCTAGTTTCATGCTGGTTTTGGCCACTTTGTATGCTTTTCAATTTGATCACTTTCCTTAGATACTCATCACAGAGAACGCCTGTTCTTACAGTGTTCCCTTTCACTGGAATATACCTTTGCTGAGGACTTTCTAAAGTGTCTTTGAAAATCTTTTACTGCTCATGAACTGTCCCACCATAAAATCTTTGTTTCCAGTCTACGTTATCCAGGTTCTCCCTCATTCTATTGCAGTTCCCCATGTCCAAGCACAGGACCCAGGTATTAGATTTTATCTTCACACTCTCCATATGTATTAAATTCAACCATACAGTGATCACTTCTTCCGAGAGGATCCCTAACTCTGAGATCACTAATTATTCCTGTCTCATTGCACAGGGCCAGATCTTGGATAGCTTGCTCCTTTGTAGATCCATTTCATGCTGTTCAAGTAAAATATCAAAGATACACTTAATGAACTCCTCAAAGCTACCCTGACTGAGCTGGTTTGACCAATCTACATGTAGATTAAAATCACCCATGATAATAGCTGTACCATTTTTACAGGCATTAGTTATTTCTTTGTTTATTGCCCATCCCAATGAGATGTTATTAGTTGGCCTACACACTACGCTATCAGTGACTTTCTTGTTAGGATTTTGAATGCATCATTCCTTTTTCTTCTAATGTTCGGCAAAAACAACAACTACTTGCATTGTATGGAATCTTTCACAATGTCAAATCTCCTAAGGTGCTTCATGGATGATGAAAACATTGATTAAGGAGAATGATTTTTAAAAAATCTTAAAGGAGGATAGAGAAGGTTAGGGAGGCTATTTGACAGACAGCTCCAATTGTGGAGTGATGCAGGTGGGGTGGGTTGGAAAGGGAACATGCAAAGGGGAAACGGAGGAGTGCAGGCAGTGTATAAAGTCTTAAGGACAGAGGAGGTTCCAGACTGAGTCTGTCTGTCATAGAGAGTATGGCTGCCTCATGGAGTTTGAAGCACTGCAATGGGTCCATGCAAGTCATGTTAGTCACGGATAGTATAACGGTGGCTGAGAGTACTTTTGATGAGGACTCTATTATTGAGGTAGCGTGGGCTGAGGTTAGAAACAGGAGAGGAGAGGTCACACTGATTGGAGTTTTTATAGGCCTCCACAGAGTTCCAGGGAAGTGGAAGAGAGGATTAGCAAAATTATTCTGGGTAAGAGCAAAAGTACCAGGGTGGTCATTATTTAGCTTCCCCAACATTGACTGGGAATGCTATAACTCTAGTACGTTGGATGGATCAGTTTTTGTCCAATGTGTACAGGAGGGTTTCCTGACACAGTATGTCGAATGCCAAAAAGAGGGGAGGCCACATTGGATCTGGTGCTTGGTAGTGAACCAGACCAGGTGTTTGATTTAGTTTTAGGTGAGCACTTTGGAGAGTATGACCATAATTCATATATGTTTAGTTTAGCAATGGAAAGGGACAGGTACATGCCACAGGGCAAGAGTTATCAATGGGGCAAGGACAATTATAATGCGATTAGGCAGGAATTAGGATGCATAGAATAGGGTAGCAAAATGCAGGGGATGCAGACAATGAAAATGTGGAGCTTTTAAGGAAGTTTAAGGAAGAGATATTGCATGTCCTTGATAGGTATGTCCCTATCAGGCAGGGAGGAAGTGATAAGGTAAGGAAACAGTGGTTTACTACAGAAATTGCATCGCTTGTTAAGAAGAAGAAGGAGGCTTATGTGTTGATGAGGCAAGATGGTTCAGATGAGGAGATGGAGAGTTACAGATCCAATAGGAAGGATTTGAAGAGAGAGTTAAGAAGAGAAAAGAGAGGACACGAGCAGTCTTTAGCAAATAGAACAAAGGAGAACCCTAAAGTTTTCTATAGGTATGTGAGGAATAAAATTATGATTAGGGTAGGAATAGGTCCAATCAAAGACAGAAGTGGGAAGTGGAGTGTATCCTGTGGAGATCGGACAGGTGCTAACGAACATTTCTCATCGGTTTTCACTTAGGGAAAGGCGTATATTGTAGAGGAGAACAATGTGGTATGGGATATTAGACTAGAAAGGATCGAGATTAGTTAGAAACAGGTGTTATCAATTCTAGAAAGAGTGGAAGTAGACAAGTCCGCTGGGTCGGATGGGATTTATCCAATGATTCTCTGGGAAGCTAGGGAGGAGATAGCAGAGCATTTGGCTTTCATATTTGAGTCGTCATTGTCTACAGATTTGGTACCAGAGGACTGGAGAATTCCAAATGTTGTGCCTTTGTTCAAAAAGGGCAGTAGAGAGATCCAGGTAATTATGCACCAGTGAGCCTGACTTCTGTTGTAGAAAAGGTTTTGGAAAGGATTATAAGAGATAAGATTTATAATCATCTTGCAAACAACAATTTGATTTCAGATAATCAACATGGTTTCGTCAAGGGCAGATCATGTCTCACAAACCTCATTGAGTTTTTGAGAAGGTGGCCAAGCATGTAGATGAGGGTAGGGCAGTTGATGTGAATACATGGACTTCAGTGAAGTCTTTGATAAGGCTCCACATGGTAGGCTGTTGGAGAAAATGCAGAGGCATGGAAATGAGCGTGATTTAGCAGTTTGGATTAGAAACTGGCTTTCTAAAGGAAGGAAGCGAGTTGCGGTTGATGGCAAATATTCAACTGGAGTCCAGTTACTAGTGGTGTGCCACAAAACTCTGTTTTGGGACCACTGCTGTTTGTAATTTTTAGAAATTACTTAGAAGCAGGCATAGGTGGATGGATTAGTAAATTTGCTGATGACACTAAAGTCGGTGGAGTAGTGGACAGTGTGGAAGTGTGTTACAGGTTGCAGGGGGACTTGGATAAACTGCAGAATTGGGCTGAGAGGTGGCAAATGGAGTTCAATGCAGCTAAATGTGAGGTGATGCACTTTGAGAAGAATAACAGGATGGCAGAATACTGGGTCAATGGAAAGATTCTTGGTAGTGTGGATGTGCAGAGGGATGTCAGAGTCCATGTACATAGATCCCTGAAAGTTGCCACCCAGGTGGATAGTGCTGTTAAGGCAGCATACGATGTGTTAGGTTTCATTCATAGAGTAATTGAGCTCCAGAGCCGCAATATCATGCTGCAAATATACAAAACACTGTTGCGGCCATACTTGGAATATTGTGTGCAGTTCTGGTGCCCATATTTTGGGAAGGATGGGAGGAATTGGAAAAGGTGCAGAGGAGATTAACCAGGATATTGCCTAGTCTGGAGGGAAGGTCTTATGAGGAAAAGGCTGAGAGACTTGAACTTGTTCTCCTTGGCAAGAAGAAGGTTAAGAGGGGATTTGATCGAGACATACAAGATGATCAGAGGCTTAGATAGGGTAGACAGTGGAAGTCTTTTTCTAGGATGAAGATGTCAGTATGCACTAGGGGGCATAACTACAAATGAGGACTGATAGATTTAAGACAGATGTCAGAGGCAGGTTCTTTATTCAGAGAGTGGTCAGGTTGTGGAATATACTACCTGCTAATGTAGACAACTCAGCCACATCAGGAAGATTTAAACAATCCTTAGATAAGGACATGGGTGATTTTGGGATAGTGCAGGGGGACGAGCTGAGAACAGTTCACAGGTCGGCGCGACATCAAGGACTGAAGGGCCTGTTCTGCGCTGTATTGTTTTATGACTATTGTGCTACAAGAGATTTCCGCTGTCTTAAACAGAGTGACAGATCTTGTATGTTGGCTTACGAAATGTCACTGATCTCGAACAAAAATGTACGAGTCGAGTCAGGGCAATAATAAGTTGCTGCAACACGAGGGGAACAGTTAACTCCATACAAAACCCTGCTTCTTCTCACCTATTTTCACCTCCAAAACCGAGGGAGTTCCAGAAAAGCACCTTTGTATCCCACCACAACACTTTGCCCCACAATCGTGGTATCTGGCTGTGCACTCGGTGGAGTGAAATAGTCTGTAATGAGACCCATTGGGGCCCTGAAACAAAGACTAAAATCATCTGACCATTGAGAACCCCACATGAGAACAATGCATTTTCTATTGTTTTTACTCTGTTGCTGACTTCCCTTGTTTTTCCGAATGAACCTGTTCAAAGTTGTTATTAGACACACCTGCACTCTCTGTGAATTGAACCCAGTCTCCCGGTCCAAGATTCGGGATATTTTCACCGCATCACAAGACATCGACTCTAACTTCCCTTGTCCCTTAATGTTTCTGGTGCTTAGCTGCTGATTCACGCCCGAATCAACTTTGCAAATGGGACAAAGGGGCGGAACTTGAGGACCAAGCAGCGCTTGGTCCTCCAACCAGAGTGAGGAGCGGGGCCAAAGAATTGTCGGGAGTGAACGCTTCAGGATTGGTCAGAAAGCAAACTGTTTTGCAGGATTGATCGTTATCACTATATAGTGGAGTGTTAAACCTCTCTCATAAATCAATATGAGATTTTAAGAAATAGTTGTGATGTAAATCTAATAACGTACATATTTCCAATCGATTTGCACAAATTGAGTAAGAAACTTCTTTTCAAACTCAGAACGACTGGTAATTTACATACTTGGCCGGTATGGTTGAGTTGGATCGAACAATCTACTCGCATACTAGACAGCTCTATGTCTCTACGTCGACAAAACAGTTGTTAATGATAAATATTTGACCCATGATTCTGTGCAGCCTTTACAAACTCACCGGAAGCCTCAGACGCACGCGCAATTTGGTTTCTATGGAGAGCATGCGCAGTGTCACATTGATCACAACTGAGAGAGCGACATGGAGCTGCTTTCTCCAGCAGCGTCTGCGATCGGCTCCAGAGAGCGGCGCTCAGAGCCAGTGTGTGGGAGCCTTCGCTTGGGAGAAAGGAGCGGAGAGAATTCACAAATCCCGGATAGAGGTAAAAAAAACCCGAAAAAGACCCTCCAGGCCCGTGTAAAGAGGTGGCGGTCTCTGATCAGGGAAGGGGCTCAGAGTCACGGCCGCCATTTGTTTGAGGGAAGAGGGAGCGCGGACCTGAGGGCCGCCATCTTGAGAAGGTCAAGGTGCAGGGGGGCGGGGCTATCGAGGTCTGTAGAACAATCAGAGGAAAGGGAAGGCCCATTGTTATTGATTAATTCCACGAACACAGCTTCACTGGAAGGTCCCACAGGAATATCCTCTCTCAGTCCTGCTGTGATGTTTCATCGAATCAAAACCAGCAGCTCTCCTCCTCTCTCAGCTCCCCTTCTGTCCTTCCTGCAGCATCTGTTCCCTGGAACATTGAGCTGCCTGTCCTGTCCCTCCCTCAGCTGTTGTTCTGTAAAACCTGTGATATCCCAGTGCCACCTTAGATTACTTCACTAAAGACATGAATGCATCCGATGGATTTTTCTTATCATCAGAAATTGTTTAATACTCATTTACAGGTTTTTAATTACATCCTTTTTTAAACCATTTATCTCACATTCAATCATTTGCAATGGTGGGATTTGAATCTGTGTCCAGACAACACTTGCTGAGTTTCTGGATAAATTGTCACACAATAATGCCACTAGGCCATCACTTCGCCTGCTCACAGTTTGTATATCCCAGTGCAACATGAATCAAAACCCTTTCTTCCTGCACAATTGTTTGACCCGGCACTCTGGTGATGTGACTCAGTACCTCTCCATGTTGTATCCCTCACTGTTTGGGTCTAATTGCTGCCTCTGTCAGCGTCTCTCACTTTTGTAGCTACTCCACATCATAAGCCAATAGAATTCCCACTCCAGAGAGATGAGGCAGCACAGGTCAGAAATGTAGACTGGGATTTTCCAGATCTCTGTGGGCTCAGTGCTATTCTATATGTGTAACCCTCAAAGCATTAGTCTAATTTCCCATTCTGCCTATTTCTGTGTCTTCTACAGGTACTCATAGAGTTCCTGACTCAATCGATTGCCAACTGTTGGTTGGGACGATGGTTGGTCAGCCAGAAAGACGAGGTCAGGAGTCTTCAATAAATCCTGCTGCCAGGTAAGATCATTCCAGTGCACAGAGCAGAAAGTAATAAGGGGGATCCAAACATCAGCTCAGAAGACATGACATAGAGAAAGTGCTGGAGGGGGAGCACAGTACAGACACAACCGAGGCTCAATCACCACGCCTGCTGCAAGTTTTGTTGTAATGAGACAGCATCGGGAGTTCCCAGTTATCAGTCCAGGCCTGTGTTTTCTTAGGGAGCATCAGAACAACTGAGGGGATAGCAGGCCTCCCACGAGAGGGTGTTCCCTATTCCCTCTCCAACACTGAATCTATGGCTTGTATTGAGGACCAGTGTCTTCAATCATTCTAACTCCTATAACAGTTCCTATCTCTGTCATCTCCTCCCCTCTCACCAATTACTTCGCATGTTTGAAAACTCCAGTCCAGATGACCATCCTTATCGCTGTAACTTGCTTCAGTCTCTACAACATGCCTTGTCTCGATAGTCTCCTCCTCCAGTAACTGGAGACACAGAGTCTGTTTCTGTGCAGCTTGACCTTTCGGCCGAGGTTTCCGAAATGGAATGAGTCGCGTTTGCCTGTGTTTGGCCTATATCCCTTCAAATCTTCTCAACTCCATGTACCTGCCCAAGTGTCTTTTCCATGTTGTAATTGTACTTGTTTTTACCATTTTCTCTGGCAGTCCATTTCGTCTATGCACCATCCTCTGTGGATAATGTTGCCCCTCAGCTCCCTCTTTAAATCCTTGCTCTCACACCTCACGTTTATACTTCCTGCTATGGACTCACCTATCCTTGGCAATTCACCTTACTTCGGCCTTACATGGTTTCATAAACCTTTATAAGGTCACCCCGTGGCCTCCTCTGCCCAGGAGAAATATAGACGACAATGTTACCAATATCTCCAATTCATGTACTCAATGTTCTGACCAATGAAGACAAGTGTGCCAATTCCCGCTTTCAACACCCTGTCTCCCTGTGATGCCAGTCCAAGGAACATTGTAACTGCACCCCTTCGTCTCTCCCTTTTCTACAACACTGTCCAGGGCCCAACCATTACCTGTGTTAGTCCTCCCTGGTTTGTCTGAACTAAATCCAACACCTGAATTAAATTCCATCTTTCATTCCTTGGCCCACTGGCCCAGTTGATTAACATCCCCTTCGATAACTATATTTCCTGCCCACTCTTCCACTAATCTTGGTATCCACAAACATACTAACAGGGACTGCTATCTTTTCACTCAGATTGTTTATGTAAATGATGCACAACAGTGGTCCCAGCACCAATCCTTACAGCACACTGCTGGTCAGAGGCCTCCAGTCTGAGCAACAACCCTCTCCCACCACCCACTGTCTCCCACTGTCATCCCATTTTGTATCCAGTTGGCATGCTCTCCCTGATCCTTTGTTATCTACCGTTACTAATCAATGTATCATGCTACACCCTGAACAAGGGTTTGCGGAAGCCAGAAACAACGTCTGTTGCTCTGCCTTCGTCTATCTTTTTGATCACATCTTAAGCAAACTCCAGTCAAGTTTGTGGGACATGTTTTCCCATGCACAAAGCCATGCTGGCTGTCCGTAAACAGGCCTTATCTTTCCAAATGCATGTAAGGCCTACCTCTCAGAATGATCTCCAACAGCTGACCCACCCTGATGATTCGCTCATCAGTCTGTAGTTCCCTGGCTTTCTCTTGCAGCCTTGCTTAATTAATGACGCAACATTATAATCATAGTCAGAGTCAGACCACACTGTTCGGTTAACGCTAACCAAACTCTAAACCGGATCTCATCCCACCTGCTTGTTCCTGGATCATATCCCTTCAAACTTTTCCTCTTCCTGTACTAATCCAAATGTCTTTTAAACATTGTAATTGTCCCCATGTTTACCCCTTCCTTGGGACGACCATTCCACACACAACCCACCCTCTGTGTAACAATGTGCCTCTCATGTCTTTTTTTATATGTCTCTCCTCTAAACTTAAAAATGTAGTGCCTTGTCTTGAAACTCCCCTGTCCATGGGAAAAGACAACTCCCATTAACTCTATCTATCCCCCTCATGATTTTATAAACTTCTATGAGGTCATCTGTCAACATTCAGGTTTCAATGAAAAATACCAACCTATTCAGCCTTTCTTTATACTGAAGCCTTTCGTACCCAGCCACATCCCAGCAAATCTCCTCCCAACCCTTTCCAGCTTAATAGTATCCTTCCTATAACTGGGCGACCAGAACTGGACACAGTATTCCAGAAGAGGACTCACCAATGGCCTGTATAATCTCAATGAGACTTCCCAACTCCTATATCCAAAGGACTGAGCAATGAAAGCAAGTGAGGCAAGCACATTTTTTTAAACTATCCTGTCTCTCCATGTTGCAAACTTCAAAGAATTATGTAGCTGAACCCTGAGTTCCCTCTGTTCTACAACACTACCGAAGGTCTTGCCATTAATTTTATAATTCCTGCACGTGTTTGTTGTACCAAATGCATTCACCTGAACCCTGTCCCTGCATCCTCTCTGTCAGTTTAAAGCCCTGTCCATAAACCTACCGACATGATCGGCCAGGACCCTGGTCCCAGCATGGTTCCAGTGGGACCATTCTAATGGATTATTTATTAAATCAGGTATGGGATGTGGGTGTCTCTGGCTGACCAGCCATTCTTGCCCAGTCCTATCTGCCCTTGAACTGAGTAACTTGCTTGGCCTTTGAAGAGGGTAATTGAGAGGCAAATACTTGCTGTAGCTATGTCGTGTAGACCACGTGAGGATGGGCAGATGTCCTTCTCTGAATGACATAGCAGCCTGGGATACCTGCAGCGGTGTTTGTGCAGTGTGTCCAGGAAGCTTTTCTAACTCAGTATGTGGATTGTCCGACCAGATGGGAGGCCATATTGGATTTGGTACTTGGTAACGAACCGGGACAAGTGATGGGCTTGTTAGTGTGTGAACATTTTGGTGTTCGTGACCACAAATCTGTGACTTTACCCTTGGTTATGGAGAGACATAGGTGCGTGCAACAGGGTAGGTTTTACAATTGGTGGAAGGGTAAATACGATGCTGTAAGACAGGGTCGGAGGAGCATAATTTGGGAGCATAGGCTGTCAGGGAAGGATGTCGTGGAAATGTGGAACTTTTTCAAGGAACACATACGATGTGTCCTTGATATGTATGTGCCTGTCAGGCAGCAAAGAGATAGTCGTGTGAGGGAACCTTGGTTGACAAGGGAGGTTGAATCGCTTGTAAAGAGGAAGAAGGAGGCTTACATAAGGTTGAGGAAACAAGTATCAGACAGAGCATTGGAGAGAGCTGAAGAAAGGGATTAGGAGCACTAAGAGAGGGCATGAAAAATCTTTGGCGGATAGGATCAAGGATAACCCAAAGGCATTTTATGCGTATGTGAGAAACATGAGAATGACGAGAACGAGGGTAGGTCCGATCAAGGACAGTAGTGGTAGACTGTGTATTGAGTCGGAAGAGATAGGAGAGGTCTTGAATGAGTACTTTTCTTCAGTATTTACAAACGAGAGGGACCGTATTTTTGAGGAGGAGAGTGTGAAATGGACTGGTAAGTTAGAAGAGATTCTTGTTAGGAAGGAAGATGTGTTGGACATTTTGAACAACTTGAGGATAGACAAGTCTCCCTGGCCTGACGGGATATATCCTAGGATTATGTGGGAAGCAAGAGAGGAAATTGCAGAACCGTTGGCAATGATCTTTTCGCCTTCACGTTCAACGGGGCTGGTACCAGGGGACTGGAGAGTGGTGAATGTTGTGCCCTTGTTCAAAATAGGGAATAGGGATAACCCCGGGAATTACAGGCCAGTTAGTCTTGCTTCGGTGGTTGGCAAGGTAATGGAAAGGGTACTGAGGGATAGGATTTATGAGTATCTGGAAAGACACTGCTTGACTAGGGACAGCCAGCACGGATTTGTGAAGGATAGGTCTTGCCTTACAAGTCTTATTGAATTCTTTGAGGAGGTGACCAAGCATGTGGATGAGGGTAGAGCAGTGGATGTAGTATACATGGATTTTAGTAAGGCATTTTATAAGTTTCCCCATGGTAGGCTTATGCGGAAAGTCAGGAGGCATGGGATAGAGGGAAATTTGGCCAGTTGGATAGAAAACTGGCTAACTGTTCGAAGTAAGAGAGTGGTGGTAGATGGTAAATATTCAGCCTGGGGAGCAGTTACAAGTGGAGTTCCGCAGGGATCAGTTCTGGGTCCTCTGCTGTTTGTAATTTTTATTAATGACTTGGAAGAGGGAGTCGAAGGGTGGGTCAGTAAATTTGCAGATGATACGAAGAATTGTGGAGTTGTGGATAGTGAGGAGGGCTGTTGTCGGCTGCAAAGGGACTTAGATATGATGCAGAGCTGGGCTGAGGAGTGGCAGATGGAGTTCAACCCTGCCAAGTGTGAGGTTGTCCATTTTGGAAGGACAAATAAGAATGCGGAATACAGGGTTAACGGTAGGGTTCTTAGTAAGCTGGAAGAGCAGAGGGATCTTGGGGTCTATGTTCATAGATCTTTGAAAGTTGCCACTCAGGTGGATAGAGCTTGTAAAAAGGCCTATGGTGTATTAGCGTTCATTCGCAGCAGGATTGAGTTCAAGAGTCGTGAAGTGATGTTACAGCTGTACAAGACTTTGGTTAGGCCACATTTGGAGTAATATGTGCAGTTCTGGTCGTCTCACTTTAGGAAAGATGTGGAAGCTTTGGGGAGGGTGCAGAGAAGATTTACCAGGATGTTGCCTGGAATGGAGAATAGGTCGTACGAGGATAGGTTGAGCGTGCTAGGCCTTTTCTCATTGGAACGGAGAAGGATGAGGGGTGACTTGATAGAGGTTTATAAGATGATCGGGGAATAGATAGAGTAGACAATCAGAAACTTTTTCCCCGGGTACAACAGAGTGTTACAAGGGGACATAAATTTAAGGTGAAGGGTGGAAGGGATAGGGGAGATGTCAAGGGTGGGTTCTTTACCCAGAGAGTGGTGGGGGCATGGAATGCGCTGCCTGTGGGAGTGGCAGAGTCAGAATCATTGGTGACCTTTAAGCGGCAATTGGATAGCTCCATGGATAGGTGCTTAAGCTAGGACAAATGTTCGGCACAACATCGTGGGCCGAAGGGCCTGTTCTGTCCTGTATTTTTCTATGTTCTATGTTCTAAGTTCCACTCTATCAGTCTCGCCCCACTCGATCAGCATCGTCCAATCAATCAGCATCGTCCCATTCTATCTGCAATGTGCCACTCTATCAGCATTGGCCCACCGTATCAGCCATGTCCCAATCTATCAGCATCGCCCCACTCGATTAACATCGTCCCTCTGTATCTGCCATGTGCCACGCTATCAGCACTGGCCCACTCTATCAGCCATGTCCCACTCTATCAGCTTCGTCCCACTCGATCAGCATCGTCCCAAACTAACAGCATCATCCCACTGAATCAGCCTTGTCCCACTCGATCAGCATCGTCCCACACTATCAGCATCGTTCCACTCGATCTGCATCGTCCCACGATATCAGCATTGTCCCACTCTATCCGCTTCGTCCCACTCGATCAGCATCGTCCCATTCTATCAGCATTGTCCCACTCTATCAGCATTGTCCCAATCTATCAGCATTGCCCCACTCTATCTGTATCGACCCACTCTATCAGCATCATCCCTCTCTATCAGCGTCATCCCTCTCTATCAGCATCATCCCTCTCTATCAGCACCATCCCTCTCGATCAGCATCGTCCCACTCAATCAGCATCGTCCCACTTGATTAGCATCGTCCCACGATATCAGCATTGTCCCATTCTATCCGCTTCGTCCCACTCGATCAGCATCGTCCCACACTATCAAATTTGTCCCACTCTATCAGCATTGTCCCAATCTATCAACATCGTCCCACACTATCTGCATCGTACCAAACTATCAGTATCATTCCACTCTATCAGCATCGTCCCACTCTATCAGTATCGTCCAACTCTATCAGCATCGTCCCAAACTATCAGTATCGTCCAAATCTATCAGCATTATCCCACTCTATCTGCATCGTCCCACTAAATCAGCATTGTCCCACTTTATTAGCAATGTCCCACTCTATCAGCATCGTCCCATTCTATCAGCATCGTCCCATTCTATCAGCATCGTCCCATCAGCATCGTCCCACTCGATCAGCATTGTCCCACCCTATCAGCATCGTCCCACTCTATCAACATCATCCCACTGATTCAGCATCGTCCCACTCTATCAGCATCGTCCCACTCGATCAGCATTGTCCCACCCTATCAGCATCGTCCCAGTCTGTCAGCATCATCCCTCTCTATCAGCATCGTCCACTCTATCAGTGTTGTCCCACTCTATCAGCGTCATCCCTCTCTACCAGCATCGTCCCACACGATCAGTATTGTCCGACTCTATCAGCATCGTCCCTCTGAATCAGCATCGTCCCACTCTATCAGCATCCTCCCACTCTATCAGCATCATCCCTCTCTATCAGCATCGTCCCACTCTATCAGTGTTGTCCCACTCTATCAGCATCATCCCTCTCTCTCAGCATCGTCCCACTCGATCTGTATTGTCCCATTCTAACAGCAATGTCCCATTCTATAAGTAGCATCCCTCTCTATCAGCATTGTGTCACTCTATCAGCACCGTCCCCTGAATCAGCATTGTCCCACTCTATCAGCGTCGTCGCAGTCTTTCAGCCATATCCCACTCTATCAGCCATGTCCCACTCTATCAGTAATGTCCCAATCTATTAGTATTGTCCCACTCTGTCAGCATCGTTTCACAATATCAGCATTGTTCCATTCTATTAGCATCGTCCCACTGAATTAGCATTGTCCCACTCGATCATCAATGTCCCACCCTATCAGCATCGTCCCACTCTATCAGCATCGTCCATATCTTTTAGAATTGCCCCACTCTATCAGCATTGTCCCAAACTAGCAGCATCGTCCCAAACCATCAGTATCGATCCACTCTATCACAATGTCTCACTCTATCAGCATCATCCCTCTCTATCAGCAGAATCCCACTCCATCAGCAGCATCCCACTCCATCAGCATTGTTCCACTCCATCAGCATTGTTCCACTCTATCAGCATCGTCCCCCGAATCAGCATTGTCCCACTCTTTCAGCATCGTCGCAGTCTATCAGCCATGTCCCACTCTATCAACATTGCCCCACTCTTCCAGTATCGCTCCCCTCTGTCAGCATCGTCCCAAACTATCAGTATCATCCCACTCTATCAGCATCGTCCCACTAGATCAGCATTGTCCCACTCTATCAGCAACGTCCCACTCCATCAGCATCGTCCCACTTTATCACTATCATCCCACGCTATCAGCATCGTCCCAGTCTATCAGTATCGTCTCACTCTCTCAGCATCGTCCCACGGAATTAGCATTGTCCCAGTCTATCAGCATCGTCCCACTCTATCAGGATCGTCCCACTCTATCAGTATCATTCCACGCTATTAGCATCGTCCAACGCTATCAGTGTCGTCCCACTCTATCAGCATCTTCCCACTCGATCAGCATCGTCCCTCTCTATCAGCATCGCCCCACTGTGTCAGCATCGTCCCACTGTGTCAGCATCGTCCCACTCTATCAGCATCGTCCTAATCTATTAGAATTGTCCCACTCCATCAGCATCGTCCAACTCTATCGGCATCATCAGTCTCTATCAGCATCTTTACTCTATCAGCATTGCCCCACTGTATCAGCATCGTCCCACTGTCTCAGCATCGTCCCCCTCTATCAGAATTGTCCCACTCTATCAGTATCGTCCCACTCTATCAGCATCGCCGCACTCTATCAGAATTGTCCCACTCTATCTGCATCATCCCACTCTACCAGCAGCGTCCCACTCTATCAGTATCGTCCCACTCTATAAGCATCATCCCTCTCTATCAGCATCGTCCCACTCTATCAGGATCGTCCCACTCTATCAGTATCATTCCACGCTATTAGCATCGTCCAACGCTATCAGTGTCGTCCCACCCTATCAGCATCTTCCCACTCGATCAGCATCGTCCCTCTCTATCAGCATCGCCCCACTGTGTCAGCATCGTCCCACTGTGTCAGCATCGTCCCACTCTATCAGCATCGTCC